>NC_091760.1:92813725-93117248 GCF_029378745.1 Bos indicus | reverse complement strand
AAATAAAAATATAAGTGAAGTATAAATTCACTTATACGTGAAATCTAAAAAATAAAACAAATGAGTATAACATATCAAAAACAGATTCATAGATACAAAGAACAAACTCCTGGTTACCAGTATAGAGAGAGGTGGAGGGAGTGAAAAGATAGGGGATGGTATGCAAGGAGATCCAACCAGTCCATTCTGAAGGAGATCAGCCCTGGGATTTCTTTGGAAGGAATGATGCTAAACTGAAACTCCAGTACTTTGGCCAACTCATGTGAAGAGCTGACTCATTGGAAAAGACTCTGATTCTGGGAGGGATTGGGGGCAGGAGGAGAAGGGGATGACAGAGGATGAGATGGCTGGATGGCATCACTGACTCGATGGATGTGAGTCTGAGTGAACTCCGGGAGTTGGTGATGGACAGGGAGGCCTGGCTTGCTGCAATTCATGGGGTCACGAAGAGTCAGACATGACTCAGAGACTGAACTGAACTGAACTGAATTGAATTAAGTTACAAACAACTAGGTATAAAATACGGAGAAGGTGATGGCACCTGACTCCAGTACTCTAGCCTGGAAAACCCCATGGACGGAGGAGCCTGGTAGGCTGCAGTCCACAAGGTCTCGAAGAGTCAGACACTACTGAGCAACTTCACTTTCACTTTTCACTTTCATGCATTGGAGAAGGAAATGGCAACCCACTCCAGTGTTCTTGCCTGGAGAATCCCAGGGACAGGGGAGCCTGGTGGGCTGCCGTCTATGGGGTCGCAGAGAGTCAGACACGACTGAAGCGACTTAGCAGTAGCTGTAGCAGCAGGTATAAAATAAGTAAGATACAAGGATATAATATATAGTACAGCAAACTAACAAATATGTTATAATAACTTTAAATATAATTTATAAAAATATCAAGTATCATGTTGTATGAAAGTGAAAGTCACTCAGTCTTGTCTGACTCTTTGCAACCCCATGGACTATATAGTCCATGGAATTCTCCAGGCCAGAATACTGGAGTGGGTAGCCTTTCCCTTCTCCAGGGAATCTTCCCAACCCAGGGGATCAACCCAGGTCTCTCACATTTCAGGTGAATTCTTTACCAGCTGAGCCACCAGGGAAGCCCAGTATGTTGTATATCTGAATCTAATATTACATTGTAAATCAACTATTTGCCTATTTTTTGTTCATTTGCTAAGTCGTATCCAACTCTTTGCAACCCCATGGACTTCAGCATGCCCGGCCTCCTTGTTCCTCTGTATCTCCTGGAGTTTGCCTGAGTTCATGTCTGTTGAGTCTGTGAGGCTATCTAACTATGTCATCCTCTGCCGCCTTCTTCTCCTTTGCCTTCAGTCTTTCCTAGCATCGAGGTCTTTTCCAATGAGTCAGCTGTACTTTAATAAAAATATCTTAATAAAAAAGGCATGGGGGGGATACAGTGCACTGTTTGCATTTGTTACTTAAAGGTGGTGGGACAGGAATTGGTATGGAATGCTATGGAATTGCTATGCTTTTTACATCTTTATTGGGTTGTTTCAATAAGCTTTTTACTTTAGTCAAAATTTAGTAGAAATTTTTTGTAAGTATATATGAACTTTGGAAGCAAATAGACTCTATACTCATTGTGCTTATTCTTTATTTACTAGTTAGATTGAGAAATTCGCTTGACCTGCCTTATCCTCAATTTCTATGTACTTAAAGTGTGGATGATAATGATTATTCCCTTCATGTGGTTGATGTGAGGATTAAATGAGCTGTATGAAAATTCAAGAGCATAAATAATTTGACAGAGTGTACACCCTTAGTCCGTGGAAATCATTCTGTCTTGTATAAAAGGGGCATTAATCTAATAGTGCTCTTTGCCCAATCTGCTTATGTCTATTTAACAGTTTCCCCAGGAAGTTAGGGTTTCCCTGGTGGCTCAGAGGTTAAAGTGTCTGCCTGCAATGCGGGAGAGCTGGGTTCAGTCCCTGGGGCGGGAACATCCCCTGGAAAAGGAAATGGCAACGCACTCCAGTATTGCCTGAAGAATCCCATGGACGGAGGAGCCTGGTGGGCTACAGTCCACGGGGTCGCAAAGAGTCAGACACGACTGAGCGACTTCACTTTCACTTTCCAGGAAGTTATGGTATAGGGGAAAGGACTGTTTATGATCTTAAAGGGATGGAGAACTGAATTTAGTAAGATTGGATGTAGGACTGACATAGCATTGTGTAAGTAATAATGTCTTAAAAAATAATTGATAGTCAAGCTGTTATTTAGTTAATCTTCATAAATTTTTTTCATAGGCAGCCTGACAAATTTACACTGTGACCAATTATAAAATGATTGTTAAGCCAGTCAAGCTGTCAGAGTTGAAATGTTGCTATATCTTGAGTTACATGGGTACCTGTATTTTGTTAATTTATCTAAAATGCATTAGACTTCTGGCATATGACTAGAAATTTATTTTGGGAAAAGATGCAATCTCTTAGTGCTTCCTGCTTGTCCATAATAGCTTGATGAAATATGCACTTGAGATAGAGATTCTCATCTTTGAAATGCTTGGAGTTTGAGAGCACTCAATCTTTAGAGCTTGACCACTGGCATATCATTTAACTTCATGTATTAGTTAGTGTGTTTTTGTTCTTTTTCAACATATCTCATTCTTGAAGCACACTAAAGAAGGTAACTACATATTTCCTACTGAGGGATAATGTCACAATTTCAGTTCGTAATTAAAAATTGCTTCATAGCGATTCCTTTTACAGTATTTCAAAGTGTTATTGAAACTTGTTTTTATTCCCTTTCATAGATTTAAATGCACTTTGATTGCATCATTTGTGATATATATTTAGCCTTAAAGTTAATTTTCCATTTGAAAGCACCTCAACATTTGAAAGGGAGTATGTTTCTTTTTTTTAATTCAAGCTGCCAGATGTTAGGTAAACGTATGGATATGGAGAGCTCTGTGGTAGGTATCATTTGAGGATCCTTTGCCCTGTGTCTTCCTTTGTTTCTTTCTCCAAGCGTGTTCCAGTGTCTTTTCAAAATGACTCACTCCCATTCAGAAGCGCACTATTTAAGTGTATTTGATTTTGATTTTATTGTTCTGTTTCTTTATGTGTTTTGACAGTTGTCTGAAAACAGATATTCAAAAAGGACTCCTGATTTCACCCAAATATTACAGTTTTACAATTTATTTGACCATAATTCTGTGAAGAAATGTATCATTATTATAGTTTATTTTCCTTATTTTACTTTAAATTTGAAAGTCTAAACTCAACTAGTAATGTCTGCTTTTGGCTATTTTTGCCATGTTCAAAATAACATGCTACCTGGAAAATAATATGATATTACTTGGTCATGAGATTAAAAAAAAAAAAAAAGGATGTGATAAACTGTGTAAATAGATCATTCACTGAAGTAATGCTTTAAAGTGCCCAAACTAGATGCTGTGTGTACTGGTGAGGAAAAACAGACATAGAACTCACATATACAGGAGTAGTCTTGTATATCTTATGTTCTAGTGGGGATACTAATATTAACCAGATAAGATCACACCAACAAATAGAGGGGAAAAGCAATTTCCTTATAATCCATTGGATGGATTGGATTTAGGTAAGTATGGAGAAGAGTAAATTGTATTTCAGGTAAATGGTGCAGAGTAAGTAGGAGGCACTGAGGGATTGAGGGAATGCCTAATAAATGGGCTCTGAGAGACATGGGGAGAAGCAAGAAGAGATGAGGGAAGTAAGCAGGGGCTAGGCAATCCTGCAGAAAATTACAACTGTGACTAGAGGAGAACGAATACCTGGTACTTAGAATTCAGTGACTGTTAGATTAATTTTTAATGTCAGTACATACCCATGTCAGTTTTTAACATTACCTGGGATTTCCATGTTTAACATACACATACACACCTTGCTACATATACAAATTTAAGACAAACTTTTACAATTATATTGGTGATTAAGAAGAGCACAATTATTTTATATGGTATAAATATAGATGTCATCTAAATCATTACACTTTCTCCCTTAGAAACTTAATGACAATTGTAGCTAGCCAGTTCAAGATGAACCCAAACATTACTTTTTATATTAAAATTCAACTATCTCTCCATGGTTTCAACTATATGATTATACTTTGTATATCATAGTAGAATATTAAATTAATTCCCATCATTTTAAACTAATGACTAATTTAAATTTTAAATAGTCTGTAATTAATTTTCATAGCTCATAGAAAAAATACTGAACATCTTACTAAGTTGCAGGTGAATAAGCTCTCCTCTTACTGAACACAAGAGCTCCATGATATTAGCAGCAGGAATGTATATCAGGCATTAGGTCTTCAGAATGCTTCCATCTATCATGGAATAGTTCTTTAGCTCCTTCTAAAAATAGCTCCTCACTGTTGCTGTTCTCTTTATTATTATATGTAGCCTATATGTAGGGTGTTTCATTTCTAAAATTGAAGACAATTATTATCTTGGTAATTGGGTATACTCCTCTGTGGGGGTATTAGCATTTAAATCTGTCAGCATCAGTTATTGATTGTTTTCAGGGTCAACATTAGAAGCACCATCAATAATCTCAGTACAATATAATGCTGCGCATGGTGCAAAGTATTTATTGGCTGAGTTGAACCCTCTAATGTCAAGGGGAAAGCATAGTTAATAGGATAAGTACTTTTAGTGATATGGGAGCAGATATAGCAAATAGACTCATGATATTTATATGTCTTAATCATATTATTTTTTCTTTTATAATGTGCTGACATGAGAAATCATTTTCTATATTTTTCTCAGTAAGGTTTTAATTTCTTCTTCCAGCTGACAGAGTGCTTAAAGTGGTCCCCACTACTTAGAACCATTTCCACTTTTATGTTCTTCTTCTTTTTTTGGTGGTGTCACTGTCCCCATCTCCAGGCTCACCTGCACTCTCTAGAGGAGCTTTGGCCTTCTTGCCCTTCTTTTCTTTTCTTTCTTGACCAACCATGGAGCTACTGGAGAGGTTTTGTCACTCTCACTCTCTTGTTTCCTGATTTGGAGTTTTTATGCGTTAGCAACTGTCTAGGGGGCTTTTACTGCTTTGGCCATGACCTCTCTCTGGCAGGTAACATATGGCAACTCCAAAGTCACCATGAAAACACTGATCCTAGACAGAAGAACTAACCACTTAACTATTGCAGATTGACTCCCTATAGAGTCTCACAAGCCAGACTGGAAAGGGATAACTGCTGCTTTTTCTATTTTACATTCTATATTTTATCCTTGTGAAAACAAATATTTAAAAATATATTAATTTAAATTATTTTATATTTTATACTTATTCTGACATACCTGCTTGGTGTTAGACTCAAAAAGAAGCCCAAAATGTCCACTTCAATAAGAAATTCAAGATAAAGAGAAATTTAACCAGAGTCAAATATTGAATATATTTAATTTTAACATAAAAGTTAAACCTATTGTTACCACATTATTTTTTCTAGTTTTAGTGTACTTTATTTCAAAATTGCATATAGTAAGAGTGTCAGAATAAGTTAAGAAGAAAAAAGAATAAATAATATAAAAATTTTCAAATATTATACAAACTTTAGTACCCCAATACAATTATAATTTATAAATATTTATAAATAGAGATACTGCTATAGATAGATATAGATTATGTATGTTTGTATGTAATTAAATACATTTATTTTTAACATTTTTAAGCCTTTTATTATTTTCTGAACTTTTTGCTTTAGCACTAGAGACTAATATTCATCATATTGTGCATGCAAATTAAACTGAAAATGAGAATCTGTTTTTTCAGAGCAATAGAATATTCAATGCTTGGGTTGTCTACAATAGCTTTGGTTTTTAAGATTATATTAGGGAGAGTTTTTAAATAAACATTTATATTCATTTTAATTTTTAATTTAATTTTTATTAGATTTCAATACATTAAATTTAGGGAATATCCCCTAGAGAAGGAAATGACAACCCACTCCAGTATTCTTAGTTGGGAAGCCCTGTGGACAGAGGAGTCTGTCAGGCTACAGTCCGTGGTGTCACAAAGAGTCAGACCAGACTTAGGAAGTAAACAATGACAACCATGACTAATATGGCAGCTCATTGAAGAGAGACTATCTTTCACAATTTTGTTCTATAATTTACATTTATAGATAGTGTCTGGGAAGTCATATTGTTGATTAACGGAGTGGTTCTTTTATAATTCAATACATACTCCTGATCAAAATTCTTTGAAAACCATGAATGGAATTTTGTTTTCTTATCCTTGTGAGGAACTTGACTGAAACTAACAAGGTATATCATGTTTAACAGTGAAACATTAGGTAAATTCCTATTAAGTCAGAAAGAAAGACAAGGGTTTTCTTGTTACCTGGCCACTGTGATAAAGAGTAATTTAGTTGTGGATTGTTATTTGTAATTAAAATATGTTGTTTTCTTCTTACTCTAGAAATAGTTCCTGGAGACAGTGCTTTGTAAGGGCAAAAATTAATTTTGGAGTTTGAATCCAGCATTAACCATTTAAACTTGTTTGAAGACAGTTAACATATTTTCTTCAGAATCGTTATCTATAAATGAGTTACAATAACAACAACAACAGAAATCTCTGTCACAGTTGTGAAAAGAACACCCTGAAGATAACATGAAAGGACTTTATAAGTAGCAGGGCAATGATTACTAACAGAAATAATGAAAACACTAAGCATAATATTTATTTTTTGCTAATTATGAAAACTCACTTTATTTCCCCTCATTCTGCTTGTCCATATTATTTAGTATTCTCTCTAAATATGTCACATTTTTTTCCACTCTGCCTTGACATTTGTTAGTTTTTCCCCTATTGCCCTTTTTCTATTTTCTCTGTTCATTAAAGTAGTCCTCAGCCCTCAAGATCCATAAGAATACCAATTATCCTGTGTGCTGCTACTGCTGCTAAGTCGCTTCAGTCGTGTCCGACTCTGTGCGACCCTATAGACGGCAGCCCACCAGGCTCCCCCGTCCCTGGGATTCTCCAGGCAAGAATACAGGAGTGGGTTGCCATTTCCTTCTCCAATGCATGAAGGTGAAAAGTGAAAGTGAAGTCACTCAGTCCTGTCCGACTCTGAGCGACCCCATGGACTGCAGCCTACCGGGCTCCTCCGTCCATGTCCATGGGATTTTCCAGGCAAGAGTACTGGAGTGGGGTGCCATTGCCTGTGTATTACTCTTTAAATTCCCCACTCCTGCTTTCTTTTCTAGTTGGAGCAATCTCTTCCTCTTGTGCCCATTATGGAGCTTGTAGTACTCTTTTTATTAATTACTATTTTTGTTTGCCTCTAAATCCCTTGCTTCCCCAGTGTAGTCTGTTAATCAGCAGTATGGACATCACCAGGGAGCTTGTTAGAAGTGCAGAATTCTAGGCTACACCCCAGACCAAGATCCCTGGGTGATACCCAGGCATATCACTGTTTGAGAAGAACTGCCCTAATTCATTACACACTCCTTGAGGCAGAGGCATGGTAAAGGGACAGCTTCCTGTCTTGCTGTAGTACCCTTCACAAGACTATACATTGTACAATGCTTTACATATAATAGGTGTGCAGTAAATGGGTGTTGAGTTGAATTTTATTTTTATTATTTGAGGTCAGAAAAATCCTATTTAGGAAAGTTCAAATGTTAGGACAGGCTGTTCTAAAGTGAGAGCAAGAAGAAAGCTATTCTTTATTGATGCTACTCACATTAACTAATCAATATTTCTTGGTCATCAACTACTACTGTACTTTTTCATGCATAAAATATTAGTATGGATCCTTGATCTTATAAAAAAAAAAGATCTTCAATCTAACCTTCACCTTCAAAAAATTCATTTAGATAACTGAATCGTAATATGGCTGCTTTGTCATCCTTGTAAATATTTAATATATGCTATTGGAAGTCATGACAGAACTTTAAGGCATTGTACATTCAAAATGACTGGTAAATATCAAGATGTGATTTCATTAAATTATTTAAACAGATCAATCCATCACTTGTCCTAATTGTCTATAGAATAGTAAATAATTTCATAAGCATCCTTTTCTGATTTATAGTTGAAGATGATTTTATACAGTAAGAGATTTTCTTTTCCAGTGTGTGATTTAAATCGTGATATTTTTCTTTTATGTGTTTAATTTATTGTACTTTTCTGTGTAGAATTTCATCAAAAATTTAAGTGTTATGAGTACCATTAAGTCATTTTTGCCTGCCTGTACTCACTGATTGCTGTGGATTAAATTAGGCACATCTTTAATTGTAGGTGGTTTCTTTCCATTGCCTAGAAAGTTGCAATGTGCTTCTCTTACTATCAGCTGATATGTGCTTTTGGAATAGAAACTAATTTTAACATTAGCCCAAGCAAAATGTAATTAGGACGGCTAATCTGCTGAAAAGTACCCCCAGCTAAAATCTCTTTTTTATGTAATGCCATTTTAATGGAAATGGCATTTTTATGAAATGCAAGTGACAAAGACATGAATGATGCCTGTGAGCCTTTAATTTTGTGTGTTTCCTAATTTATTAGAAAAGGGTGAATAGAAACACTCCACTCCTACCATTTTGGATATGAAATAGATTTTTAAGGTAGAATTCTTACTGTAAGCACTCACTTTTACTTAAAATAATTTTTTAAAATACCAAACCTAGGTTCTAATTGATTCTTTAAAAGGGCAATGTGTATGTGTGTGTGTGTGTAACATGACAATCATTAGTAGAAGGGCTTTGGGAATTATGTTTTCTCATTACTGTGGATGATTGAAATTGACTTTGCATATGCGACTTTCCTTTCATTTTCTTTTAAGAATAGATACTCTGAATTTACTATTTGGATATTAAGGGCAATTAAAGAGATTAATAATTCTCTTAGAAATAACAAATAATATTGATACCACAAGCTATAAGTTCTTATTTTATGCTGGAAACTATGCTAAGTATTTCAGGCTTTTCTCACTTGATGCTGTAACAATTTTGTGAGAATACTCTCATTGCATAGATTATGAAGACTCAAGTTCAGGGACATTGAGACACCTAGTAAATGAATGGACCAGCTAGGATTTTATTGCCTTTTGGCCTAAAGCCAATTTAATATTCTTAAAATAGGCTCTAGATTCTCAATAAAAATATTTGTTTCTTAATACTGTGCTGCTGCTGCTGCTAAGTCACTTCAGTCGTGTCCGACTCTGTGTGACCCCATAGATTGCAGCCCACCAGGCTCTGCCGTCCCTGGGTTTCTCCAGGCAAGAATACTGGAGTGGATTGCCATTTCCTTCTCCAATGCATGAAAGTGAAAAGTGAAAGAGAAGTTGCTCAGTCGTGTCCGACTCTTCGAGACCCCGTGGACTGCAGCCTACCAGGCGCCTCCGTCCATGGGATTTTCCAGGCAAGAGTACTGGAGTGGGGTGCCATTGCCTTCTCCGAATACTGTGCTAGAAACCACAATGACAGAGAAACATGTACACTTGCTACTGTTGTTTTCCTCTTAAATTGTGTCTGAAATGAATTTGCGACTTTACTTTTCACATTACTAGATTGTAGGTTAAATTTGAAAGACTTGCTTTGAAATCTGAAATGTCTGACTCTGTGTGACCCCATGGACCATATATAGCCCACCAGGCTCCTCTGTCCATGAAATTTTCCAGGCAAGAATACTGGAGTGGATAGCCATTCCCTTTTCCAGGGGATCTTATTGATCCAAGGATCCAACCTGCATTGCAGGTAAATTCTTTACCGTCTGAGCCACCTGAGAAGCCCAAATGTTCAAAACCTTCTGTGAAACACAACTTTACTTTTTACCTATTAGACTTGTGCTTAGGTGATTGTCTAACTAAATGGTCCTCAGAATGCAATGCTAATAACTTACCCAATTCTTTGTCAAAACTCAAGTTCTTTCTGAAATGATTCTCCTTCTAAATTTAACAGTTTCTTCGTTTTGCTAACCCAGGCTGATTTCACCATTTGACTTTAATTTGAATCTGATAAAAGTTATAATATTCTGAATTTTGATGATATTGCACCCTATTTCAGAGATTAAATCATTTTGATTAAGGCACTCAGCACTTTGGCTTCATGAAATAAGTGGAGAGTTAGTAATTATAAAATTAGACATGTGAATCCATATTCTGCCGCTTACCAAGGGTATCTACTAGGGAGAGTGTTTCCAAAGCAGTAGGGCGCTAAAGTAAAACTCATAGAAGGGTCACAGAATAGCATCACAGGATATTTTAATTTTTAAAGGAAAACACAAAGATATTTGACATCTGTCAAACATCTATTGAATACTATGCAAATTGCTAGCTTGAAGTTCATTGTTTCAACATTAGATTGTACTGTATCTCTTTTGATGCTATCATATATTTTTGTTGTTATTTAGTCACTAAGTCTGAAAAAGGCAATGGCACCCCACTCCAGTACTCTTGCCTGGAAAATCCCATGGACAGAGGCGCCTGGTAGGCTGCAGTCCATGGGGTCGAGAAGAGTCAGACAGAACTGAGCGACTTCACTTTCACTTTTCACTTTCATGCATTGGAGAAGGAAATGGCAACCCACTCCAGTGTTCTTGCCTGGAGAATCCCAGGGATGGTGGAGCCTGGTGGGCTGCTGTCTATGAGGTCGCACAGAGTCGGACACGACTGAAGTGACTTAGCAGCAGCAGCAGTCACTAAGTCATGTGCAACTCTATTTATGACCCCATGGACTGTAGCCTGCCAGGCTCCTGTGTCTGTGGAATTTCCCAAGCAAGAATATTGGAATGAGTTGCAATTTCCTTCTCCAGGGGATCTTCCTGACTCAGGGGTTGAACCCATGTCTCCTGCATTGCAGGTAGATTCTTTACCTTTGAGCCACCTGGGAAAGCCATCATATATTTACAAAACTGGATTTTAAGTTTGATTGCTAAAAGCAGCTACCATATGAATAGCAGTGTAGAAAGGAAATGAATATGGTGGTGTCCAGTATTTCCTTTTTTTTATTGTTTCCAATTTAATTTATTAACAAAAAAGAATTTATTTTAAATGTGCTTTTATGAAGCATGGCAGGCTACAGTCCATGGGGTCGAAAAGAGACAGACACAATGGAACGACTAACAGAATCTTTCTTTATTTCTATATTAAGCTTGTAATTCATCAAGTTAGAAACAATTCCAAGAAAAGGAAAGACAAGAATCAACAAAGACCAGAACAAGCAATTCTTCAGGAAATGCAAAATGTCAGAGCTAATTTTTTTCATTTTTTGAAATTTATTTTTAATTGGAGGATACTTTTCTCTACAATATTGTTTCAGTTTCTGCCATACAGCAAAATGAATCAGTCATAGCTATACAAGTCTCTTCAAAATATGCTGTTGGAACAACTGAATATTCACATATGAAAGAATGAATTTGGATCCTTACTTTACACTATATACAAACATCAACCCCAAATGGATTAAATATTTAGATATAAGACATGGAAATATAAAACTCTTTGGGGAAAATGTAGGGGAAAAGCTTCATGGTAATGGTCTTGGCAGTGACTTCTTAGATAAGAGCTCAAAAGCACAAAGAAGGAGAAACTGAAAAGTGTGACTATGTGAAACAAAAATCTTGTTTGACATAGCAAAGAATACAAATAACAGAGTGGAAAAACAACTTCTAGAATGGGGAAAATTTTTTAGACTATATATCTAATTAAGGGATTAATATCCAAAATATATAAGGAAGCCCTTTAACTAAAACCTAAGTAAAAGTGAGCAAAAAAAATCTGAAAAGATGTTTCTCCAAAGAAGCCACAGAAGTAGCAATTGGGTATATTTGATTTGTACTTCTTTTTCTAAGTTCTGGAAGTGGACGTTTAGGTTATTTATTTGTAATCTTTCTTCTTTGTTAATATAGGTGTTTCAGGTTATAAATTTCTACTTAAGCTCTGTATTAGCTGCATGCATGCTAAGTCGCTTCAGTCGTCTGACTCTTTACAACGCTATGGACTGTAGCCTACCAGTCTCCTCTGTCCATGGGATTCTCCAAGCAAGAATACTGGAGTAGGTTGCCATGCTCTTCTCCAGGGAATCTTCCCAACCCCAGGGACTGAACCTACATCTCTTAAGTCTCCTGCATTGGCAGGCAGATTCTTTACCATTAGTACCACCTGGGAAGTCCAAGTATTCTCTACATCCCATTAGTTTTGGTATATTATATCTTCATTTTAATTTTCATTTATCTCAAGCTATTTTCCATTTTTCTTTTGATTTCATCCTTAAACCATTGTTTATTTATGAGGATATTATTTAATTTTCAAAAACCTGTGCATTTTCCAATCTTTTTTTGTTACCGATTTCTGGTTTCAGTCCCTTGTCACTGGAGAACATACTCTGTATTGTGTTAATCATTTAAATTGATTGAGACTTGTTTAATGCTCTAATATGTGATCAAGTCTAGAAAATATTCTTAAGGAGAATGTCTGTTCTGCTGTTGTTTGGTGTATTATCCTATTAGGTTTAGTTTGTCATTCAACCTTCGATTTCCTTATTGAAGCTCTGTAGGTGTTCTGTGCATGACAGAATGTAAAGTCTCCAAGTACTCTTGTCTGTTTCTTCCTTTATCCTGTCAGATTTTACTTTGTATTTTTGGACACTTTGCTTTAAGGCACATACATACTTTTTATATTTTCCTATCTTCTTGATAGTTTGATTCTTTTATTAAAATAAAATGTCCTTTGTCTCAGTAACATTTTTTTTTGTCCTAAAACCTATGCTTTCTAATAGTATTATAGCCATTCCACTTTCTTATGGTTGCTGGTTGTATAATACACATACTTTTGTAGACAGCACATAGCTGGATGTTGTTTTATGTAATCTGACAATCTCTGTCTTTTGATTGGAGTTTCACATTTAATGTTTATTATATAGTTTTTGATATAACTGGATCTACATCTACCCTTTACTTTTGATTCTATGTAACTCTCATGGGTTTTTTGTTTCTCTGTTCTTTCCTTACTTCATATTTTTGCATAAAGTAAGTGTTTTCTGAAATAACATTTTAATTCCTTGAATGAGTTTTATTATAGATTTTGAGATATTTTCATAGTAGTTTCTCAAGTGTTTAACCATATTTATCTCAATTTATTATAATCTGCTTCAGATTTGTACTTAATTCTGAGATTTATAACTCTTAATTTCTTTATAGGTGTATTTCCTCTCTTCATTTTATGCTATTATTTTATATAGATATTACATTTCCGTATTTTACTAACCCAACAATATGTTGTCATAATTATTACTTTATATAATTTGGTAATTTTTATAGAAGCAGAAAGAAGAAAGAGGAAGTATTTATTTATGATGTTTGTTATATTAACCTTCTTCTTTAACATACCTTATTCTTATCTATTCCTGTGAATTCGAGTTAGCATCTTGGATGGTCATGGCTTTAGCAGGGATATCTTTGACTTTCTTTTTCACCAATTTCTCTGTTAATCTATCTGCCTCTGTCCATCTCACACATAGCTGTTCAGTTCAGTTCAGTCGCTCAGTAGCGTCCGACTCTTTGCGACCCCAAAAATCACAGCATGCCAGGCCTCCCTGTCCATCACCAACTCCCGGAGTTCACTTAGACTCAAGTCCATTGAGTCAGTGATGCCATCCAGCCATCTCATCCTCCGTCATCCCCTTCTCCTCCTTCCCCAATCCCTCCCAGCATCAAAGTCTTTTCCAGTGAGTCAACTCTTCGCATGAGGTGGCCAAAGTACTGGGGTTTCAGCTTTAGCATCATTTCTTCCAAAGAAATCCCAGGGCTGATCTCCTTCAGAATGGACTAGTTGGATCTCCTTGCAGTCCAAGGGACTCTCAAGAGTCTTCTCCAACACCACAGTTCAAAAGCATCAACTCTTTAGTGCTCAGCTTTCTTCACAGTCCAACTCTCACATCCATATATGACCACAGGAAAAACTATAGCCTTGACTAGACGAACCTTTGTTGGCAAAGTAATGTTTCTGCTTTTCAATATGCTATCTAGGTTGGACATAACTTTCCTTCCAAGGAGTAAGCGTCTTTTAATTTCATGGCTGCAGTCACCATCTGCAGTGATTTTGGAGCCCAGAAAAATAAAGTCTGACACTGTTTCCACTGTTTCCCCATCTATTTCCCATGAAGTGATGGGACCAGATGCCATGATCTTCGTTTTCTGAATGTTGAGCTTTAAGCCAACTTTTTCACTCTCCTCTTTCATCAAGAGGCTTTTGAGTTCCTTTTCACTTTCTGCCATAAGGGTGGTGTCATCTGCATATCTGAGGTTATTGATATATCTCCCAGCAATCTTGATTCTAGCTTGTGCTTCTTCCAGCCCAGTGTTTCTCATAATATACTCTGCATATAAGTTAAATAAACAGGGTGACAATATACAGCCTTGACGTACTCCTTTTCCTATTTGGAACCAGTCTGCTGTTCCATGTCCAGTTCTAACTGTTGCTTCCTGACCTGCATATAGGTTTCTCAAGAGGCAGGTCAGGTGGTCTGGTATTCCCATCTCTGTCAGAATTTTCCACAGTTTATTGTGATCCAAGTAGTCAAAGGCTTTGGCATAGTCAATAAAGAAGAAAGATGTTTTTCTGGAACTCTGTTGCCTTGTCAATGATCCAGCGGATGTTGGCAATTTGATCTCTGGTTCCTCTGCCTTTTCTAAAACCAGCTTGAATATCTGGAAGTTCGTGGTTCACATATTGCTGAAGCCTGGGTTGGAGAATTTTGAGCATTACTTGACTAGTGTGTGAGATGAGTGCAATTGTGCGGTAGTTAGAGCATTCTTTGGCATTGCCTTTCTTTGGGATTGGAATGAAAACGGACCTTTTCCAGTCCTGTGGCCACTGCTGAGTTTTCCAAATTTGCTGACATATTGAGTGCAACACTTTCACAGCATTGTCTTTTAGGATTTGAAATAGATCAACTGGAATTCTATCACCTCCACTAACTTTGTTCGTGATGCCTTAGTGATGCTTTCTAAGGCCCACTTGACTTCACATTCCAGGATATCTGGCTCTAGGTGAGTGACCACACCATCATGATTATCTGAGTCATGAAGATCTTTTTTGTACAGTTCTTCTGTGTATTCTTGCCACCTCTTCCTAATATCTTCTGCTTCTATTAGGTCCATACCATTTCTGTCCTTTATCGAGCCCATCTTTGCATGAAATGTTCCCTTGGTATCTCTAATTTTCTTGAAGAGATCTCTAGTCTTTCCCATTCTGTTGTTTTCCTCTATTTCTTTGCACTGATCGCTGAGGAAGGCTTTCTTATCTCTTCTTGCTATTCTTTGCAACTCTGTATTCAGATGCTTTTATCTTTCCTTTTCTCCTTTGCTTTTCACTTTTCTTCTTCTCACAGCTATTTGTAAGCCCTCCCCAGACAGCCATTTTGCTTTTTTGCATTTCTTTTTCCTGAGGATTGTCTTGATCCCTGTCTCCTGTACAGTGTTACGAACCTCCATCCATAGTTCATCAGGCACTCTATCAGATCTAGTCCCTTAAATTATTTCTCACTTCCACTGTATAATCATAAGTGTTTTGATTTAGGTCATACCTGAATGGTCTAGTGGTTTTCCCTACTTTCTTGACTTTAAGTCTGAATTTGGCAATAAGGAGTTCAATGTCTGAGCCACAGTCAGCTCCTGGTTTTGTTTTTGCTGACTGTGTAGAGCTTTTTACCATCTCAGATGTAAAAGCAGAATGCTGTGTGGAATAGTAGCCTTTGATTTTTTTGCCTTATCTTTGTTAGTATGGAACTTCACTCTATAAGTAAGCTGGATCAAGTGCTACTGAGTTCCAGTATTCTTCATCTGTCATGCTTATCCTAAAAGCTCTGTGTTATGAGTGGGACTGTTTGGAAAAAGTGAATCCCTGCCTTCTTGGTCACACTTGTCTGGAATTTGTGCAACACAGAGAAGGAGGAGGATGAGGTATGCTGGTGGCCTGGCCCTCTGTGGAGATATCATAGCCCTTGTCTGAGTGTTGGAGGGACAGGGAGCATTGAATTTTTGACCCCATCTATGTGACTCAGGTGGTAAAGAATCCGGCTGCAATGTGGGAGACCTGGGTTCGATACCTAGGTTGGGAAGATCCCCCGGAGAAGGGAAAGGCTACCCACTCCAGTATTCTGGCCTGGAGAATTCCATGGACTGTATAGTCCATGGGGTCACAAAAAGTCAGACAGGACTGAGTGACTTTCACTTTCACTTTCTTTCATTTGGCCTGTAGTTTGAATCACACAGAGCTGGTGGGAGGGAAGGGAGGAAGCAGGCTGTGGCTCAAGCAACAGATTCTTACTATTTGTACTGAGATTGAGTAGATTTTCTTGAACAAATGTTTCCTTTTATACTGTGCACCTTTAGGACAATTTTAATAAACTTTAAATGGTCAGTTTCTATGAGATTTTTACTTGTTATGGCTGTCTCACTGGAGAAAGGAGTCTGGGAGCTCCTAAAGTTGCCAAACTAGATGTGCATTACCCTTCTCTTTTAGTCTTGGGCATCATGGAAAAAATTACTGACATGCTAAGCTTACCATGAACAGAGATAGTTGGGCATCTTTAAAGACAAGTTACTAGACCTATCCCCATCTCAAATTTTTCATAATTAAAATAGGGATAATTATATGGTTTTAGTATTAAATGAAATACAGCTATAAGTACTTCTTACCTATAAGAAGCCAATACTAAATTTGACTATTTTTATCTCATATGTTTTTATGAGGATAATGTATATACTATATGTAAAGTGTTATACAAAATTATATACTTCTTAATATAGCTTTTTAAATATTTTCCTACTTTGCTACATTTTGTTTGTTAGTTAAACCCGATGATACAGTAACTGATATTGAGTGTCCTCTTTGTAAAGGCATAGGTGAATTCATGCTTTTTGTGAAATTCAGCATGTAGATGTAAATAGAAGCTAGTAAAAAAAAATAAATGAAAATCAATGCTCAACATCCATTTAAGTCTGTGATCAACGTAGAAGCCTCAGTAAATAATATTTCTTGGGGATTAAAACCCAGTAGACGATAATTGTCCAACATGCCCTTGACCATTAGTTCTTCACATCTGGTCATTACTCACCAGGATTTTCTTGGCCTTGATCATTACTGCCTAATTTGAGTCCATTTAGAACTGAATGCCAAAGCCCATGCAGCTTGAATGTACGAAAGCCTGCTGTTTTATGACATGGAGAGCTTACTGCATTTCATTTCCTTAATTCATGTCAAACTTTCAAATGGTTTTACTTAGAAGTAGTAGTCTACAGGGCCCTGAGTCTTAAAACACATTTTGTCTATAAGCTCCAAAAATGTTTTCTAAAATATTATTTAGAATATGAATTGTTCATGTTTTAGTTCTTATTTCACTAACAAGAAAATTTCTAAGTCTAGTATTCAGAATCTATGACCAAAAAGATAATACAACTTTTATTTTGTTTCTTAGTTGAAAAAGTATAGATAAACAATACAACAAGGATTATGTTGGAAAGGTTGATGTGACATGGTATCTTTGAATTGCCTGTAAACCGGTAATAATACTTGTGTACTATTCAGAGTTGGGGGGTGAAATTGAAAAACTAAGAAAGGAAATAAATACTTCTTTCATAAAATCTCATTGAACAGTATTTATGATACCATCATTTAATATATGTACAATTGTAGAGAATATGTATAATTGTTTTATACAAATGTAAGAGTATATAGAAGCCAATATATAAATAAATTCTTAAAGAAACTGTACAGTAAATTTTCAAGCACTTTTTCAAAATAAAAAACTTAAGATGAATATTAGTAAAATGAGGGAGAGAGGTATAGGCAGCAAGGAATACAAAGAATAATATAAAGAATGAAAGATAAAGAGGAAATTCAAAAGTCAGTAAGTCGGTATACCATGGATAATGATAACATCTGTGTGGCTTCCAGAGAGTTTTGTATACAGTTGCCTTCCAATATCCTGCTTCTAGTTACCAATCATTTGACTGAAGAAAGAGGAAGCCACACCCACTCTAACTGCATCCTAAAGGGGCTCATTACAAAGACCTTGAGAAATAACAGGGAATTCATTTGTCAGCGGTTTCATTGGGCTTCAAGCAAACTGGAAAAATGTAGTTTCTTCTATCTTTAGGACATTTATTCTTTTCTCTTTATTTCTTTCTTTGCATATTTATTTTATTTACTTCTGCAAACTGATTATCTTTGCAAGGGCCTCAGTCCCAGCTTCTTCATAATTTCAGTCCATATGTGACTTGATCCTACCTAAGTGCCAGTGTGGATCCTCTTTTGCTGTACAGTTCCCCATCTCTTCTTCTTAATCACTGACTCAGAATCACTGACCTAATTTCAAATTTCAGATAGAGAGAATATAATTTGCTGAATGTGTATAAGTTGTCTGCTTTTAGTTAAATTACTGTGGTTGAAAGGATGGCATCTATTATATGTTTCTGTTCTTTAGAAGGCTGTAGGTTGAACTGGTTCTTTAAGAAAATGAGATGTATTTACATCTCTGCTATGTGCTGTCTTGTAAACTCCTTGAGGGAAGATATCATGTCTTATTAATATATTTCCCTAGCACTTTGCACAGCACCTTCTTCTCTTCAAGGGCAGATTGCATTTCTGTCTCCAGGGAGCAGTGCTGTTGACATAAATGAAGAAAAAATTCCAGTCCCTACTTTTTTAATGGATATCATCAAGGTAACTTGACTTGGAACAATGGTTAACTATTTTTGGAAAGTGGACTTGGTTGAGCAAACTTTGAAGACATTTTCCATTCCTGGGAATGAAGCAACCAAGAGTAGCACCTATCCAATATTGTAGACCAGTGATTCCAAAACTATTTATAATAGTTGCATTTATGCCAAAATTTTACACAGAACACAAATAAATTATATATATATATATATTTTGCTGTATATTTGCTGTAATATATATATATATATATATATATATATATATATAAGAGAATGCATAGTTAAAGCAGATGTAAAATGTCAAGCTTAAACTATTGACCTTCTTTGCTCTGTTCTTCCTCCAACATGCCCACTGCTAAACCCAGAGGAACTTCTACAGAATCCAAGGGCTCCAGAAATCATTGCTTTTAGGTGAGAAGCAAAGAAATTTTATTCTGATTTTCTCAGTGTTTGAGAACATTTATAATTTTGCTGCTGCTGCTGCTAAGTTGCTTCAGTTGTGTCCAACTCTGTGTGACCCGATAGATGGCAGCCCACCAGCCTCTTCCGTCCCTGGGATTCTCCAGGCAAGAACACTGGAGTGGGTTGCCATTTCCTTCTCCAATTCATGAAAGTGAAAAGTGAAAGTGAAGTCGCTCAGTCGTGTCTGACTTTTAGCGACCCCATGGACTGCATTCTACCAGGCTCCTCCGTCCATGGGATTTTCCAGGCAAGAGTACTGGAGTGGGATGGCATTGCCTTCTCCATTATAATTTTAAGCACACAAAAATAGGATACAAAAATTTTTGTGAAGACATAGAAAAGAATTTTATTGTATAATTTTTCCCTAGAAACTCATTTACTCACTAAACTTGTATCCTTGATGGTACAATAGGAACATATCCTGTATCCTGTGCTCCATGAGAGTATGTGAAATGCTGCTCTGACAGTATTAAATTAACATTTGTCTTTATGCTGGTGCCCTTGTTTACTGTATATGTCACTTACAGCAGCAGTTTAAGGGGCTCTGCAGGGCTGGAAAAACCATGCATTCAGGAGGCCTGTGTGCAGTTGATAACAGACCAGTTTCATGCCTTATGAAGGTAGTCAGGAGACATCTGTAGATTTGCTTCTCCACATTCTGATACCATGAGCTAATGGGAACAAGGTTTAGGGGTCTTAGTGTGCTAATAGGCTTCCCAGGTGGCTCAGTGGGTAAAGAATCTGCCTGCAATAAGATATGGGTTCTATTCCTGGGTTGGGAAGATTCCCCTGGAGTAGGAAACAGTGACCCATTTCAGTATGCTTGCCTGGAGAATCCCATGGACAGAGGAGCCTGGTGGGCTACAGTCCATAGGTCGCAAAGAGTTGGACATGACTGAAGTGACTGAGCACACACAGCACAAGATGAACAAGACAAGACCTCTGTTATCATATGTACAGAGCCTACACTAGAACTATGTGAAATGAGAACGTTTCAATTTCATTACACTTAGTGCGATGTAGACACCTTACTTAGAACTGTCAGTGGAAAAGAACTGGCAAATATTTCAATACTCAGAATGAGTTCAGGAGTTCATGTTCTTCCACTCTCACTTTTCTCCTGAACCATGGACTCAAGACCACCGTTGGTATAATCATTGGCTCTTTTTGCTTCTGTTTGGTGTATTTGATTTCTCTTCTACTCTCCAATATGAATTAAAACATTGATTTTCCAACAAAAATAACAAACTATCTGAAAAAATTTACAGATTGCATTACTAGGTTAGTGTAACAATATTGTGCTGAAGAAAGAGGAAATAAATAATTCTGCATACACTGGAAAATGTTATAAAGTTTTTTGCCTGTGAGAATGCAATGTTGGAATAGCAATTTTTTTTAAAGAATCAAATGTGTTTGTCTAAGCTTAATGTATCTTCACAGAATTGTAGATGTTAGAACTAAAAGGGAACTTAGAATTCATTGTTGGCATTATGATTGCCTGCCAGGTACCCATTCATCATTTTTCTGAATTTGCAACAGAATTTCAGCCTTGTTCAGCATGGAAATGTGCCCAACTTCAACTAATGGAAGTGCTGTACCTCTAAGGAACATTTAGAAATTTTGAGAGTGAAAGTGGAGAGTGAAAAAGTTGGCTTAAAGCTCAACATTCAGAAAACGAAGATCATGGCATCTGGTCCCATCACTTCATGGGAAATAGATGGGGAAACAGTGGAAACAGTGTCAGACTTTATTTTTCTGGGCTCCAAAATCACTACAGATGATGATTGCAGCCATGAAATTAAAAGACGCTTACTCCTTGGAAGGAAAGTTATGACCAACCTAGATAGCATATTGAAAAGCAGAGACATTACTTTGCCAACAAAGGTCCGTCTAGTCAAGGCTATGGTTTTTCCTGTGGTCATGTATGGATGTGAGAGTTGGACTGTGAAGAAGGCTGAGCGCCGAAGAATTGATGCTTTTGAACTGTGGTGTTGGAGAAGACTCTTGAGAGTCCCTTGGACTGCAAAGAGATCCAACCAGTCCATTCTGAAGGAGATCAGCCCTGGGATTTCTTTGGAAGGAATGATGCTAAAGCTGAAACTCCAGTACTTTGGCCACCTCATGTGAAGAGTTGACTCATTGGAAAAGACTCTGATGCTGGGAGGGATTGGGGGCAGGAGGAGAAGGGGACGACAGAGGATGATATGGCTGGATGGCATCACTGACTCAATGGACGTGAGTCTGAGTGAATTCCTGGAGTTGGTGATGGACAGGGAGGCCTGGCGTGCTGCGATTCATGGGGTCTCAAAGAGTTGGACATGACTGAGCGACTGATCTGATCTGATCTGATCTGGACTGCAAGGAGATCCAACCAGTCAATCCTAAAAGAAGTCAGTCCTGAATATTCATTGGAAGGACTAATGCTGGAGCTGAGGCTAAAATACTTTGGCCACCTGATGCAAAGAACTGACTCATTGAAAAAGACCCTGATGCTGGGACGATTGAATGTGGGAGGAGAAGGGATGACAGAGGATGAGATAGTTGGATGGTATCACCAACACAATGGACATGAGTTAGAGTAGGGTCTGGGAGTTGGTCATGGACAGGGAAGCCTGGTGTGCTGCAGTCCATGGGGTTGCAAAGAGTCGTACACAACTGAGTGACAGAACTGAACTGAACAGAGGATATTTTAGAGTGTCAAAAGAACTAAGAGGTGATACTGACATTAAATGCCCTGGGTTGTAGATACTAAGTGTCCTGGAATATGCAGAACTGTCCTGCATAACAAAGAATTGTCCAATTAAAATATTCCTGGTCTTCCCATTAAGAAATACTGGTTTAAACCAATTCTGCTAATCATGTTGCCCTCTCTGTTCAGTGTACTTTTTAAATTTATATGAATGTATGTCCCAGTTCTGCAAAGTGAGATAGAAGAGGGACTACCCTAGGGTGTGATGGGAGGTGTGTTCAGGAAAAATATAGCACTGCTTTTTGGTGTAAAGTAGACAGATATGACTTATTTACTGAAGCAAATGTAGTTCATGGAACTATGGCATGTAACAAGGAAGATTAAAAGTCAGTGGCCAGATTCGGGAGAGGAGACATATGGTAGCACCTGGGTGTCTTTTGATTAGCGTAACTAATATTTCTTGTAGTTTGAGGGCTCAACCTCTTTTTATGTGGGGAAAAAAGCAACTCCCTTAATGAGAGTGCTGAATCCTTAAAAAGTTAAAGAAAAAACTTGTTTAAGCCTTTATAGTTGAAGTTTTGATACTTAAAGTTGCAAATATTCTTGATTAATACAAGTATCAGTTAGTAAACACATTAGTTT
This sequence comes from Bos indicus, assembly GCF_029378745.1. Classification (NCBI taxonomy): domain Eukaryota; kingdom Metazoa; phylum Chordata; class Mammalia; order Artiodactyla; family Bovidae; genus Bos; species Bos indicus. Next base: position 93,094,785 of record NC_091760.1, on the reverse strand, counting down.
TTTCTGTCTTTATTTTGAGTTTTGAAAAAAAAAAAAAAAACAACTAAGGGTAAGACAGGTAGAATTACCTTAAAAAAAAAAATAATAATAATTACCTAGGTCTCTATTGGCAGGGTTGAAATGCAAATACCTTTTTCCCCATTCCTAATCTAGGCTTACCAAACTATGATGTGTGGAATTTTTTTCCTTTTTTCTTAAAAAAGAATTGTGTATTTAATAACTGATTACACTTGAAATCTAGACATACCTGATGAAAAATAACAAACATACTAGGACAATAAAAACAATATTCTGAATGTTTTTAAAATTTGACCATTCTACATGGTTTATCACCTGATTTATGGAGGCAATAAAAATATCCTTTCTTAGCAAGTCTTACTAAGTTCTTCTGCAGCAGGTACAATAGAATTTAAAACAGCTGGTTTTAAGCAGCAGAAGGAAAAGGACAAGGCAACATCTTTAATCAAGCAGACTTATAAATGCAAAATTATAAAATATTTTAAAATGTAAATGTTTGATCATTTGTCAGTCATATACCAAATGCATAACTAAAAAAAATTTTTAAACATTTTGCATGATTTTGACTTTGCAGTAAAAAATAAACATAGAAACATAAAGCTCCTAAATGATGGCAAAGCCACTATTTTCATATACTTAAAAGTTCATCCTTACAGAGCAGTCGTTTTATCTTGTGGGAAGCTAATAGGACAGAGAAAAGTCAGAATGTGGTATTTTCTTACAAAATTAGCAAGCACTTTTCTCTGGTAGCTCAGATGGCAAAAATCCACCTGCAATGTGGGGGACCTGGGTTTGATCCCTGTGGTGGGAAGATTCCCTGGAGGAGGGCATGGCAACCCACTCCATTATTCTTGCATAGAGAATCCCCATGGCAGGAGGAGCCTGGCGAGCTACAGTCCATGGGGTCGCAAAGAGTCAGACATGACTGAGCGACTAAGCACAGCACGTGTAGACATTTTGTATTTTGGTATAGAGTTCAACCTTGTGTACAAGTACAATCACTTACATTTACCTTTGCGTGGAATTATGCAAACAAGTAAAACATCATGTTTGCATAAGTGTAATATTCATTAGAAGACTTAATAGAGAGATGAATTTGTAAGCTTCTAATAAGTTTCATTAGCTCAAAATCTTTTTTTCAATTAATTAATTAATTTTTGGTTACATGAGGTCTTTTTTTGTTGTGCATCAGCTTTGTCTAATTGTGGTGAATGGAGGCTACCTTAAGTTGCACTGTGTGGGCTTCTCATTGTACTGGCCCCTCTTGTTGCAGAGCACAGACTCTAGGTGTGGGGGCTCAGTAGCTGCAGCACATGGGCAAGTTGTGACTTGCAGTCATAGAGTGTGCGGGATACAGTAGTTGTGGTATGTAGGCTCAGTAGTTGTGGCTCACAGGCTCTTGAGCTTGGTCTCAATTGCTTGATGGCATGTGGAATCTTCCTGGACCAAGAACTGAATCCATGTCTCCTGCATTGGCAGGCACATTCCTATCCACTGTGCTACTGGGGAATCTTCAAATTCTTGAAAGGTTGAAGTCTGCTTCTTTATTCATGTGCAGTAAATAGACTTATTAATAAGTTGAAACTGTTTAATGACATATGATTGATGCAGAAAGGAAAGTAAACAATTTTAGAGCTGCAGGAGACAGAAAGGGTTATCTAATTCAGTGCTTATCATGTTTAAAGGACTTTAAGAACTCTTTTAAACAGAAACTATGTATCAGGGACTTGTATTTTTTAACATTACTCTTATTAAACATAATATAAGTGTGTATAAATTTGAAACCACCTGTGCATATCCTAAGCTTATGTGTGTATGTGCTAAGTCACGTTAGTCATGTCTCACTCTTTGTGAACCGATGGACTGTAGCCTTCCAGGCTCCTTACTCCATGGGATTCTCCAGGAAAGAATACTGGAGTGGATTGCCATGTCCTCCTCCAGGGGATCATTCCAACCCACGGATCGAACCCAAGTCTCCTGTGTCTCATGCATTGTCAGGTGGATTCTTTACCACTAGTGCCACCTGGAAAACCCTTCTTAAACTTATAGTTTTTATATAATCATAATACAATCAGAAATACCAATAAATATAAAACCAAAACATTAAAACTAAATTATTCAATGTAATGTGAAATGTTATTTTCCTGAAAACAAATCATTAGTACTGCATTTAATACTAGAAAAATAGTCTCAGTTTAAGATTCTTTATTAAATTCATTTCTACATTCTTTATCTCAAACAGCTTTGATTGTAATTGTACATTGGTAGTAAGTTCTCATAAATTTTATATGATACTATTTTACCTTTATTCTTGAAAGATAATGTCAATGGTTTTATTAATATAGATGGAAAGTTATTTCCTCCTGAGATTTTGAAGGTATCATTCTACAATCTTCTGGCTTTCATAGTTGCCATTGATAAATCTGCTGTCTAGTTATAAGACTACCATAGATCTGTCTTTTGTCTTTGATGGTTTGAAATATTCTTTGTTTTTGAGATTCTTTAGTTTCCTTATTGTGTCTATCAACTTTTATGTATTTTTCATCCTGTTTATAATTCATTATGCTTCCTGCTTATATAAATTCTTTTGTATCAGTTTCAGAAAATTCTAAGTTGAATAGGTCTTTAAATATTGCCTTTCCTTCTTTCTCTTTCCCCTTGACCTCATTTAGAATATTAGCTTTTACATTTGATGCTGAAGATACTTTAAACTCCTTAAATTCTTTGTCATCTTTGCTCTCTTTGATGCATTATTGAGTAGTTTCTTTAGCTTTATTATCTACTTCTTATACTCAGTTTAGGGTAAGCAAGCATTTAGCCATGCATTTCTAATTAAAACATTTATATTTTATTTCTAAGGTACAATGTAATTGGTTTCAACACTTCCTGGTACTTTTTGAAAATAAAATGTTGCTGTTTATTTTTTATGATATCATAAAATATTTCTGTCAAAATATCACATGTTATTCTATTGTGTCTAGTTATAAATTCTAATTTATAATTTCCTTTTGGGCATATATCTTTTTTGTTCTTTCTGCCAAATAACACTGATGAGGGCTTGTTTCAGTGAGTGTATAGCTTTATTTATGAACTTATATGTGACTGATTTTGATGTATGGAAAATATCAGGCCCTAATGAAGATGTCTTCCTTTGGAAAAGATTGTATTTGCTTTTTTCTGAGAATTTGGAGGATTATTGACTTTGGAAAAATTTGGGCTCTCTAGGGTACCATAGAGTCGGAGAGGACCAAGTTTAATCATTTCCCTTGCATGGACATTGCTGAGAATGTCTATTTCAGTTCTCCCTCTCATCATCCAAACTGCTTACTGTTTTTGTTTTATTAGTTGTTTACTTATCTGTTTGCTTATTTGACAATTTGAAGGTTTCTCTTTTTTCTTCTGAAAGCATAAATGTGACAAAACTTACATTTGGTGCTGGATCTAGTTGCTCTTCAGTGGAAATGACACAAGATTACCTAGTTTACTAAGTAACTAAAGGTGGAAGTTTTTAGGTTACAGCATTTTGACACAAAATTTCTATTTTTAGCAAATAGCTGTAAAATTGTAGAAGTAAGTTGTGCTACGCTTAGTCACTCAGTCCTGTCCGACTCTTTGAGACCCATAGACCATACCCATTAGGCTCCTCTGTCCATGGGGATTCTCCAGGTAAGATATTGAAGTGGGTTCCCAGTACCCTCCTCGAGGGGATCTTCTCAACCAAGGGATTGAACCCAGGTCTCCTGCATTGCAGGTGGATTCTTTACCATTTGAACTACTAGGGAAGTCTAAGAATACTGGAGTGGGTAGCCTATCCCTTCTCCAGGGGAAATTTGCAACCCAGGAATTGAACCAGGGTCTCCTGCGTTACAGCTGGATTCTTTACTAGCTGAGCTATCAGGGGAGCCCAGAAGTAAGTTAGTAAAGTCTTAGTTTTTTAAAAATGACATCACTAAAAATAACTTGAACTAAATTCAATTTATTCAACTTTATATTCTATGGGGTCACACAGAGTTGGACACGACTGAAGTGACTTAGCCACATATTCTACTTGGAACTTGACATCTAGTGACTGTAATTCTAGATTCAATCTATTTCAATGGCCAAATCTGTCATCCAAAGTTTGCATCCAAAGTTGATCACTTAAAATCAGTTTATTGGTCTTCATGAGACAGCCATGATGAAGCAAGTGCCTACTTGCAACAGACTTGCTTCTTACACTAAAATCATGCTATATATATAACATTTTATCCATTAAAATAATGTGTCAACTACCTACCTGTTTCAGGTGTGTTTTACACTCTGGAGTTACAGAGATGAACAAAACAAAGTGCATAGCTATTGTACTTGCATTTTAGTGATGAAAAACAGATAGACAATAGCCAGTAAATAAATAAATAAATGGGACAAATCAGAAAATACAATAAGGAAAATGAAGTAGGGTGGTGTGATAAAAAAAAAATGATTGAGAAGGGTGTAGTAGACTATTGGATTGTATTATGATGATGATTTCCCTAAGGATGTAGGAGTTGAGATGATGACCTGTGGAAAGTGTTTAAAAATGCTTCAGCAAGTGCAATATCCTAAGGGAAATGGAAGTTGACATGTTCCTAATGGAGAGGAACAAAAAGAATGTCAGTAAGATTATAGCATAATGATCTATTTTTAAGAGTATTATGATATTAAAAAGATAAATGAAAAGGGAGATTTTAAACCATGGAAAAATGTTTGGCTATTTTAAGTGCATTAAGAAGACTTTAGTTTCAACTAGTTGAATGATTATATAATTATGTTTATAAATTAATTCATATTTATAAATGCATATTAAAATCCAAATAAATTTATAATTATAATCATTATTTTAAAATATATAATTATAATATTTTCATGAATATTATAATAAATGATATGTTAAATTACATCTTACATGGACTTAAAAACCACCACTAAAAGTTATTGGACAGATGCCAGAGAAGGTAAAGCAGGTTGTAAGATAGTCAGACACTGAAATAATATCTCTTCATTGATCATCTTCAGATTACATATTGGATATTTTATTCTAATACTTTTTTTAGTCTTTCTTTCTGAAGAACTTTATGGTTGTAAAATTGACATACAACAAACTACACATATTTAAAGTATACAATTTGAGAACTTTTGACAAACCTTTACATCTATGAATCCATCATCACAGACAAGATAATAAGGTATCCATTATCCACAGAAGTTTCCTTATGACCCTTTTTAATTCCTCATTCCCAATCCCCTCCCCAATCCCAGGCAACTACTAATATATTTAATTTCACTATTAATTAATTGCATCAGTAGGTATTAGAACTTTGTATAAACTAAATCACTGAGTATGTACTCTTTACTCTGATTCCTGTTACTCAGAATAATTATTTTAGAAATATCCATGTTGGAGCAATTACCAATGGATTGTTTATTTTCATTGATCAGGAAAGTTTCATTGGATGGATATATCACAATTTATTTATTCACCTGTTGATAGACGTTTGCATTGTTTTAATATTTTGGCTATTACAAATAAAAGTGATTTTAATATTTGTATACAGGTCTATGTGAACATGCGTGTTCGTTTCTCTTAAGTAAACATTTAGATGTGAAATTGTTGGACCATAGATTTGTAAAAAAACTACCAATCTGTTTTCCGAAGTAGTCATATCATTTTTCCATTCCCACCAATGATAGATGAGAATTCTAAAACTTATCCACATTGCCAACATTTAGTATGGTCAGTCTGTTTTGTTAATGTATTTTAGAATTTATTTTTGGCTGCCCTGGGTCTTCATTGCTGTGCGTGGATTTTTTTCTAGTTACAGTGAGCAGGGGTTACTCTTCCTTGAGGTGCAGAGTCTTCTCATTGTGGTGGCTTGTCTCATTGCAGATATGGGCTCTAGGCATGCAGCCTTCAGTAGTTGCAGGACACATGCTCCGTAGTTGCAGAGCACTGGGCCCTAGAGCGTGGGCTCAGTTGTTGTGGCATGAGCGCTTAGTCACTCCTGGCATGTGGGATCTTCCTGGACCAGGGACTGAACCTCATATTCCCTGTATTGGCAGGCGGATTTTTAACCACTAGACACCAGAGAAGTCCATGATCAGTCATTTTAATTCTGGTCAATCTGGCAGCTATGTCATTTTAATTTTTATTTCTCTACTGACTAATTATGCTGATCATCTTTTCACATGCTTATCTGTTGTTCATATACCTTATGAGGTTAAATATATGTTCAGATAATTTTTTATTATTGCTTTAGTCAGTATGCAATGTTGTCCTGGTAGTAGATGTTACATGATGAGAATACTTCATTCTTAATTTTTTCTCTTCTGTTTTAAACATTTATTTATTAATTCAACCATTCAGTCAACTTGAGTTAAATGAATACATAGGGGTATTCATGCTTTCTAAGGCCCACTTGACTTCACATTCCAGGATGTCTGGCTCTAGGTCAGTGATCACACCATCGTGATTATCTGGGTCGTGAAGATCTTTTTTGTACACTTCTTCTGTGTATTCTTGTCACCTCTTCTTAATATCTTGTGCTTCTGTTAGGTCCATACCATTTCTGTCCTTTATCAAGCCCATCTTTGCATGAAATGTTCCCTTGGTATCTCTAATTTTCTTGAAGAGATCTCTAGTCTTCCCCATTCTGTTGTTTTCCTATTTCTTTGCACTGATCCCTGAGGAAGGCTTTCTTATCTCTTCTTGTTATTCCTTGGAACTCTGCATTCAGATGCTTATATCTTTCCTTTTCACTTCTCTTCTTTTCACAGCTATTTGTAAGGCCTTCCCAGACAGCCATTTTGCTTTTTTGCATTTCTTTTCCATGGGGATGGTCTTGATCTCTGACTCCTGTACAATGTCACGAACCTCTGTCCATAGTTCATCAGGCACTCTGTCTATCAGATCTAGTCCCTTAAATCTATTTCTCACTTCCACTGTATAATCATAAGGAATTTGATTTAGGTCATACCTGAATGGTCCAGTGGTTTTCCCTACTTTCTTCAATTTAAGTCTTAATTTGGCAATAAGGAGTTCATAATCTAAGCCACAGTCAGCTCCCGGTCTTGTTTTTGCTGACTGTATAGAGCTTCTCCATCTTTGGGTGCAAAGAATATAATCAGTCTGATTTTGGTATTGACCATCTGGTGATGTCCATGTGTAGAGTCTTCTCCTGTTGTTGGAAGAGGGTGTTTGCTATGACCAGTGTGTTCTCTTGGCAAAACTCTATTAGTCTTTGCCCAGCTTCATTCTGTATTCCAAGGCCAAATTTGCCTGTTACTCCAGGTGATTCTTGACTTCCTACTTTTGCATTCCAGTCCCCTATAATGAAAAGGACATCTTTTTTGGGTGTTAGTTCTAAAAGGTCTTATAGGTCTTCATCAGATCAGATCAGTCGCTCAGTCGTGTACGACTCTTTGTGGCCCCATGAATCGCACACACCAGGCCTCCCTCTCCATCATCAACTCCCAGAGTTCACTGAGACTCAAATCCATCGAGTCAGTGATGCCATCTAGCCATCTCATCCTCTGTTGTCCCCTTCTCTTCTTGCCCCCAATCCCTCCCAACATCAGAGTCTTTTCCAATGAGTCAACTCTTCTCATGAGGTGGCCAAAGTATTGGAGTCTCAGCTTCAGCATCAGTCCTTCCAAGGAACACCCAGGACTGGTCTCCTTTAGGATGGACTGGTTGGATCTCCTTGCAGTCCAAAGGACTCTCAAGAGTCTTCTCCAACACCACAGTTCAAAAGCATCAATTCTTCGGCGCTCAGCCTTCTTCACAGTCCAACTCTCACATCCATACATGACCACAGGAAAAACCATAGCCTTGACTAGACAGACCTTTGTTGGCCAAGTAATGTCTCTGCTTTTCAATATGCTATCTAGGTTGGTCATAACTTTCCTTCCAAGGAGTAAGCGTCTTTTAATTTCATGGCTGCAGTCACCATCTGCAGTGATTTTGGAGCCCAGAAAAATAAAGTCTGACACTGTTTCCACTGTTTCCCCATCTATTTCCCATGAAGTGATGGGACCAGATGCCATGATCTTCGTTTTCTGAATGTTGAGCTTTAAGCCAACTTTTCACTCTCCACTTTCACTTTCATCAAGAGGCTTTTGAGTCCCTCTTCACTTTCTGTCATAAGGGTGGTGTCATCTGCATATCTGAGGTGATTGATATTTCTCCCGGCAATCTTGATTCCAGCTTGTGTTTCTTCCAGCCCAGCATTTCTCATGATGTACTCTGCATATAAGTTAAATAAACAGGGTGACAATATACAGCCTTGACGTACTCCTTTTCCTATTTGGAACCAGTCTGTTGTTCCATGTCCAGTTCTAACTGTTGCTTCCTGACCTGCATACAAATTTCTCAAGAGGTAGTTCAGGTGGTCTGGTATTCCCATCTCTTTCAAATAGGTCTTCATAGAACCGTTTAAGTTCAGCTTCTTCAGCGTTAGGACTGGAAAAGGTCAGTTTTCATTCCAATGCCAAAGAAAGCTCGAACTACCCCACAAATGCACTCATCTTACATGCTAGTAAAGTAATGCTCAAAATTCTCCAAACCAGTCTTCAGCAGTACGTGAACCGTGAACTTCCAGATGTTCAAGCTGGTTTTAGAAAAGGCAGAGTAACAAGAGATCAAATTGCCAACATCTGCTGGATCTTTGACAAGGCAAGAGAGTTCCAGAAAAACATCTATTTCTGCCTTATTGACTATGCCAAAGCCTTTGACTGTGTGGATCACAATAAACTGTGGACAATTCTGAAAGAGATGGGAATACCAGACCACCTGATCTGCCTCTTGAGAAATGTGTATGCAGGTCAGGAAGCAACAGTTAGAACTGGACATGGAACAGTAGATTGTTTCCAAATAGGAAAAGGAGTACGTCAAGGCTGTATATTGTCACCCTGTTTATTTAACTTATATGCAGAGTACATCATGAGAAATGCTGGGCTGGAAGAAACACAAGCTGGAATCAAGATTGCCGGGAGAAATATCAATAACCTCAGATATGCAGATGACACCACCCTTATGGCAGAAAGTGAAGAGGGACTCAAAAGCCTCTTGATGAAAGTGAAAGAAGAGAGTGAAAAAGTTGGCTTAATGCTCAACATTCAGAAAACAAAGATCATGGAATTGGTCCCATCACTTCATGGGAAATAGATGGGGAAACAGTCGAAACAGTGTCAGACTTTATTTTTTTGGGCTCCAAAATCACTGCAGATGGTGACTGCAGCCATGAAATTAAAAGATGCTTAATCCTTGGAAGGAAAGTTATGACCAACCTAGATAGCATATTGAAAAGCAGAGACATTACTTGGCCAACAAAGGTCCGTCTAGTCAAGGCTATGGTTTTTCCAGTAGTCATGTATGGATGTGAGAGTTCGACAGTGAAGAAAGCTGAGCGCCGAAGAATTGATGCATTTGAACTGTGGTGTTGGAGAAGATTCTTGAGAGTCCCCTGGACTGCAAGGAGATCCAACCAGTCCATTCTAAATGATATCAGCCCTGGGTGTTCTTTGGAAGGAATGATGCTGAAGCTGAAACTCCAGTACTTTTGGCCACCTCATGTGAAGAGTTGACTCATTGGAAAAGACTCTGATTCTGGGAGGGATTGGGGGCAGTTGGAGAAGGGGACAACAGAGGATGAGGTGGCTGGATGGCATCACTGACTCGATGGACGTGAGTCTGAGTGAACTGCAGGAGTTGGTGATGGACAGAGAGACCTGGCGTGCTGCGATTCATGGGGTGGCAAAGAGTCAGACACGACTGAGCGACTGATTTGAACTGAGGGTTATTCAAGCTCTGGGGGTATAATGAAGCATGAGATTCTGTATCTGCTGAAGTAGCATATTCAAAAGTTGTCAGCTAAGATTCAGTGTAATGATAATGCATTCTTGCTTATTACTGTGCAGTTTATGATCACTTATGTGGATGATTTTCATAAGATTAAGAGATAACTATGATATTAAGATATATCAGGTTCTGTTTCGGTTTTCAGAGAGTTCGCATGCCCCTTGGGAAAGCAGGTGGAGAGCTGAAAATACGGTAGCAGGAACTAAATTTCAAATTAAAAGTACTCAAAAAGTAGTCCTTGTAAATATTCAGAGAGGGTTTCCTAGAGGAAGTTAGATGTTTACCTTTTAGTAATTGACAAGAAAATATCAATAAGTGAATAATATGAAGAGATGAGACTAGTGAGAAAATAAGCAGCAATATTAAGTTTTTAAAGAAGAAAAGAATATGCTGGGCAAATTGGCCTGACTAGTTTCCCAGAAGTCATGAGAGTTCAGGATTCACAGTTATCCTGACCACAGTCATTTGGTAATATGGGAAGATTTTCTCATTTTAGATCATGAGTGCCTATGAAGGACTTACTAATGAGGTTTATAATTAGAGGGTTTAATCTTCTCGGAAATCATCATCACCTATAAATGCAAGGCCAGGAAATTTTTTGGTAGTTTAATAGGATTTTTAGTTATGCAAGATTATCTTGTAGATTTTACAACATCAGTTTAAGGTATAGGGCTTAGCATGGAAAGTAAAGAGAGGACTGAATATCCCAATTTAACTTTTTATTACTTTTAGCCTTAAAGTTAAAGGCATTTTTAACTTTACAGACATATTCCACTCTGCCCTGGGAGTTTTACTTTTCCATTTGCTTCATTCTGGTACAACTAAAGCAGCATTCTGAAATCTTGGGGAAGTGTGATCTCTGGCCTCCTACTGTAGGAGAATTTTTTCAAGTCTGTGCATGCTCTATGCTGGATTGAACACTAAGGGCTTTAAATTAGAAACTTTCTGGATGAGGAACGTCTTCTTTATTTATCAGTTCAGAAAGAGGACATGTTCTATGTGATACTGGTAATACTTATTCTAATGGAATGAACCGGGACATATGGAAGCTTCAGGCTGAAGGTCACTCACTCATTAATACATAGGTTTTTTTTTTTTTTTTTTTTACTTTTTTTTTAATGTGTTTTTGATATAATAAAGTGTTCTAATGCTGTCTACTTACTACAAAAGTGAAACATTAGAAGAACAAACTATGAAAATAAATAATTTCCTGTTATGGATTCCTATTTTCTGCAATTTCAAATATAGCTTTAAAAAATGATTATAATTAGAGAGTATTCCATAGTATAATAATATGACAAGGGTGTTCTATTATAATTGAATAAAGAATATCCACTTGAAAGAAGAATATTTATAATAAATGATACACTTTTGATGTTTTTATTCATTGATGTATTTTGATTTATTAACTATAAATTCATACTAGTAGATTTGTTCATAATGCCAAAAACAGCCATGCAAGAAGGTAAATGAGACAAAGTTAGAGACACACACACATATGAAAACAAATACACAGACACACTATGATTAAAAGCAGATCAAAACTTCTGAATATAAGTGAAAAATCAATTCCTTCCCTATGCATTAATTGGATAATATCATACTCATTCATTTCATAGTATTAGTAGTTGTCTCCTGAAGAACATAATTTGTTCTGTGACATGAGATGATATATATGCTATAGATTGGATGTTGTATTCCCCCATATTCAAATGGTGTAACATAATCCCTAATGCGGAGAAGGCAATGGCACCCCACTCCAGTTCTCTTGCCTGGAAAATCCCATGGACCGAGGAGCCTGGTGGGCTGCAGTCCATGGGGTCGCTAAGAGTCGGACACGACTGAGTGACTTCACTTTCACTTTACACTTTCATGCATTGGAGAAGGAAATGGCAACCCACTCCACTGTTCTTGCCTGGAGAATCCCAGGGATGGGGGAGCCTGGTGGGCTGCTGTCTATGGGGTCACACAGAATCGGACACGAATGAAGCGACTTAGCAGCAGCAATCCCTAATGTGATGGCATTTTGAGTTGGAGTCTTTGGGAGGTGATTGGGTCTTGTAGGCAGAGCCCTCTTTAATGAGATTAGGGCCCTCATAAAAGAGGCCCCAGAGAACTCACTCATTCACTTCTGTTCTGTGAGGGCATGGCAAAAAGATGGCTGTCTATGAATCAGGAAGCAGGCCCTTACCAGGCACTTAATCTTTTGGCACTTTGAACTTGGATTTTCCAGCCTCCAATACTGTGAGAAATAAATTTCTGTTATTTATAAGCCACCATGTTCTTATGGTATTTGGTTATCACAACAGGAATGCACTAAGATACTGATTGTCATGGAATTCCAGTATATTTCAGAAGAAATTTTCCATGACAGAATTTCTTTTAATATTCTGCTGCTGCTGCTGCTGCTAAGTCGCTTCAGTCATGTCTGACTCTGTGCGACCCCATAGATGGCAGCCCATCAGGCTCCCCCTTAATTAATATTCTAGTTCTAGGGAATTCCCTGGCAGGCAATCCAGTGGTTAGGATGCCACACTTCCACTACAGGGGCCATGGGTTCAATCACTGGTCAGGGAACTAAGATCCCACAAACCATGCAGCATGGCCAAATATATACCTATATATGAAAGCAGTCATGTCTGACTCTTTGTGATCCCGTGGACTATAGCCTGACAGACTCCTCTGTCTATGGAATTCTCCAGGCAAGAATACTGGAGTGGTTTGCCATTTCATTCTCCAGGGTATCTTCCCAACCCAAGGATCGAATCCATGTGTTTTGCTGAAGGTTTTCACTTTTGTCTCAAATTCAAAGGAATTGGTAACAAAATAAGCCACTTGTTATATACAAATAAATAATACAGATATTTATTAGAGATACATATATTTATCTAGCTTACTTTCAACATATTAACATTAAAAGAAAAGAGAAATAGGAAGAACAGAAAATATATCACCAAATTGGGTTTTGACCAATATCCAGACTTAAACAGCACTGGGAAGTCCCGTGTCACAGCACATCTGGAGTCCCAATTGGGAAAGGGTCCCAGGCAGCATGTCCACTCTGTGGGTGAGACTTCAAAGATTGCAGTTTGGGGTGCTACTTATAATCCAAAGACAGACACAAAATAATATCATCAATCTGTGAGCAAATTGTCAGCTTGTTTTCCTGTTAATGCTATTTGTTTTGTCCTGTAAAACTTGGAATGTTGCTAAGCCTGGGGCTTGGCTGGCCAGGCCCCCTCCAGGGGCTCAACAATCGTAAGATTTCTCCCCTATCTTATCTATGGTGCTGCAAGTCTTACACTCATAGCAGGCAGTCACTCCCAGTCAGGACACTGTCCATGCAGGTTTGAAGTAAGGTCAGAAGACTGCTCTGCTTTGTCTCTGAAGCCTAAGCAAGACTATTTTTTTTTTTTTAATTTCCCTAACACCATGTCTCTTGTGTCTCCTGTATTAGCAGGCAGGTTCTTTACCACTAGCGCCACATGGGAAACCCATATATCTGATAAGGGAATAGCAAATCATATATAAGAAAACATTAATATTAAATTTATAATTTATTATATCTATATATAAAACACAGAGAAGGCAATGGCATCCCACTCCAGTACTCTTGCCTGGAAAATCCCAAGGGCAGAGGAGCCTGGTAGGCTGTGGTCCATGGGGTCGCTAAGAGTCAGAAATGACTGAGCAACTTCACTTTCACTTTTCACTTTCATGCACTGGAGAAGGAAATGGCAACCCACTCCAGTGTTCTTGCCTGGAGAATCCCAGGGATGGAGGAGTCTAGTAGGCTGCAGTCCATGGGGTCGCACAGAGTCGGACACGACTGCAGCGACTTAGCAGCAGCAGCATATATAAAACAAATGCATATATATATATGTATATGTGAAAAGGTGATAATCATAAGCGATTTTATTTAGGTCATACTTGAATGATCTAGTAATTTTCCTTACTTTCTTAAATTTAATTCTGAATTTTGCAATAAGGAGTTCATGATCTGATCCACAGTCAGGTCGTGGCCTTGTTTTTCCTGACCATAAAGAGCTGCTCCATCTTTGGGTGCAAAGAATATAATCAATATGATTTCAGTATTCACCATCTGGTGATGTCCACGTGTAGAATCATCTCTTGTGTTGTTGGAAGAGGGTGTTTTCTATGACCCATGAATTCTCTTGACAAAACTCTGTTAGTTTTTGCCTTTTTTCATTTTGTTCTCCAAGGCCAAACTTGCCTGTTACTCCATGTATTTCCTGACTTCCTACTTTTGCATTCCAGTCCCCTATGATGAAAAGGACATCTTTTGGGGTGTTAGTTCTAAAAGGTCTTGTAGGTCTTCATAGAACCATTCAACTTCAGCATTAGTGGTTGTGGCATAGACTTGGATTACTGTGATATTGAATGGTTTGCCTTGGAAGCAAAGAGAGAACATTCTGTCATTTTTGAGACTGCACCCAATACTGCATTTTGGACTCTTTTGTTGGCTATGAGGGCTACTCCATTTCTTCTAAGGGATTCTTTCCCACAGTAGTAAATACAATGGTCATTTGAATTAAATTCACCCATTCCAGTCCAGTTTAGTTCACTGATTCCTAAAATTTGACATTCACTCTTGCTATGTCCTGTTCAACCACTTCCAGTTTACCTTGATTCATTGACCTAACAGTCCAGAATCCTATGCAATATTGTTCTTTACACATTAGACTTTACTTCCATCACCAGTCACATCCAAAACTAGCTGTTGTTTTCACTTTGTTTCCATCTCTTCATTCTTTCTGGAATTATTTCTCCATTCTTCTCCAGTAGCGTATTGGGCACCTACCAACCTGAGGAATTCACCTTTCAGTGTCATATCTGTTTGCCTTTTCATACTGTTCATGGGGTTCTCAAGACAAGAATACTGAAGTGGTTTGCCATGCCCTTCTCCAGTGGACCACATTTTTTCAGAACCCTCCACTATGACCCATCGAACTTGGGTGGCCCTACATGGCATGGCTCATAGTTTCATTTAGTTAGATAAGGCTGTGGTTCATGTGATCAGTTTGGTTAGTTATCTGTGATTGTGGTTTTTATTCTATCTTCCCTCTGATGTTAAGGATAAGAGGCTTATGGAAGCTTCCTGATGGGGAAGATTGACTGTGGAAGAAACTGGGTCTTGTTCTGATGGGTGGGGTCATGCTTCAGTTCAGTTCAGTTCAGTTGCTCAGTCCTGTCAGATCTTTTGTGACCTCTTGGACTATAGCCTACCACACTCCTCCTTCCATGGCATTTTCCAGGCAAGAGTAAAGTAAATCTTAAATCCAATTTTCTGTTGATGGGCAGGGCCGTGTTCCCTCCCTGTTGTTTGACATGAGGCTAAACTAAAGTAGGGGTAATGAAGATAATGGCAACCTCCTTCAAAAGGACTTGTGCATTTTGTATTCAGTGTCCCTACCCTGCAGCAGGCCACTGTGGACCCACACCTCTGCTGGAGACTCGTAGACACTCTCAAGCAAGTCTGACTCAGTCTCTTGTGGGGCATTGTTCCTTTCTCCTGGCTCCTGGTGTGCACAAGGTTTTGTTTAAAAAAGTAGGGAAAACCACTAGACCATTCAGGTATGACCTAAATCAAATCCCTTATGATTATACAGTGGAAGTGAGAAATAGATTCAAGGGATTAGATTTGATAGAGTGCCTGAGAATGAAAGAGGAGAGTGAAAAAACTGGCTTGTAACTCAACATTCAAAAAACTAAGATCATGGCATCCAGTCCCATCACTTCATGGCAAATAGACAGGGAAACAATGGAAAGAGTTACAGATTTTATTTGCTTGGGCTTCAAGATCAGTGCAGATGATGACTGCAGCCATGAAATTAAAAGACCCTTACTCCTTGGAATAAAAGCTATGACCAACCTGCTACTGCTGCTGCTAAGTCACTTCAGTCGTGTCCGACTCTGTGCGACCCCATAGATGGCAGCCCACCAGGCTCCCCTGTCCCTGGGATTCTCCAGGCAAGAACAGTGGAGTGGGTTGCCATTTCCTTCTCCAATGCATGAAAGTGAAAAGTGAAAGTGAAGTTGCTCAGTCGTGTCCGACTTTTAGCAACGCCATGGACTGCAGCCTACCAGGCTCCTCTGTCCATGGGATTTTCCAGGCAAGAGTACTGGAGTGGGGTGCCATTGCCTTCTCTGATGACCAACCTAGACAGCATATTAAAAAACAGACATTACTTTGCCAAGAAAGGTACATCTAGTCAAAGCTATGTTTTTTCCAGTGGTCATGTATGGATGTGAGAGTTGGACTATAAAGAAAACTAAGTGCTGAAGAATTAATGCTTTTGAACTGTGGTGTTGGAGAAGACTTTTGAGAGTCCCTTGGACTCAAAGAGATCCAACCAGTCCATCCTAAAGGCAATCAGTCCTGAATATTCACTGGAAGAACTGATGTTGAAGCTGAAATTCCAAAACTTTGGCCACCTGATGCTAAGAGCTGACTCATTGGAAAAGACCCTGATGCTGGGAAAGATTGAAGGTTGGATAATAAGGGGATGACAGAGGATGAGATGGTTGGATGGCATCACTGACTCGATGGACATTAGTTTGACCAAGCTCCAGGAGTTGGTGATGAACAGCTCCTGGAGTGCTGTGGTCCATGGGGTCACAAAGACTCACACACGACTGAGCGACTGAACTGAACTGAATGTCACTATGCATGTCATTTTTTTCAAGGAGTATATCAGTTACAGTGTTTTTTTGTTTATAAACACAGAAATTGTGATTCAACCTGGTATAAATATCAAAGTGAATATATTGGCTTTTGTGGTTTATGGAATTCTATGAAGATATCCTAAGATTTCCAGTCCCTAGTAGATATTCTCACCCAGTTATTCAGTCAAACATGAATTTAGATACCACTGTGAAAAGACTTTATGAATTAACTAACATATCAAATCAGTTGATCTTATGATAGGGAGATTATCTGGATAATTCTGAACTAGTCATATAAGACCTTGAAAAGTAGAAATTATTTCTGGCTGGTTGAGGAAATAAGATCGAAGACACAGGACAGACTTGAAGCATCATTGCCTGCTTGGAAAAAGAGGGGTCATGTGGCAGCCTCTTAAGACCTGAGAAAACTTCACAGGTGACAGTCAGCAAGGAAACGAGAGACCTTAATTCTACAACTACAGGAATGTGAGTCCTACCAGCAACAAGAATGGAGCTGTTGTTAATGAGATGATTTTTTCATAGAATTTTTAAGGAATGATTCAGTCTGGCCAGAATATTGATTTCAGCCTTACTATATCCAGAACATTATGTCCATGCTAAACTTCTGAAATACAAAACTGTGAGATAACAAATGGGTGTTGTCCTAAGCTTCTATTTGTGATCTATAAGAGCTCTGGCTCCATTCTTATGAAGTTCTCAGTCTCTCTTCCCATATTTTCCACCTAGAGGAAAATTGACTACAACAGCTCCAATTTCATATCCATAAACAGCTCCAATTTCATATTTATAAACTGCAGGAGCAGTTTATAAATGTCTTTCCAGAAGCAAAGACATAATCTCTTGAAATACTTTGCTGCTGCTGCTAAGTCGCTTCAGTCGTGTCCAACTCTGTGTGACCCCATAGACGGCAGCCCACCAGGCTCCTCTGTCCCTGGGATTCTCCAGGCAAGAATACTGGAGTGGGTTGCCATTTCCTTCTCCACTTGAAATACTTTAGCATAGAGCATTCCCCAAACCACCTTGATAATTCAGGTTGGTCCAGTCAATGGGAAACCTGACTCTGGATTGGTGAGGGCAAATTGGAAGTCAAATTTCAAAATGGCCACTTGAGTGAGTTTATATCAAATTACATACACAATTTCTCATTTTTCTACCTCATCTATGCAAGTATATTTAGTTCTTATAAGAGGAGTGTGGATTTTTTCACTAACTCCATAACAGTAGAATTGTGCTTTCCAGTTATACTTTCTCATATATTGTAGTTAATTGTGAAGTACCTCGTTTTTCTACTTCCAAGAAACTACACGTTTATTTCTAATACTTGGCTCTGGCCTTTCTTGTTTATTTTACCCACAAAGTATAAACTTCCAAAGTATAGTTATTTCTAAGTTTAGACTGTAATCAATTCCCTTTTCAGTGACAAACCTTTATTCCCCCCAGATTATAAAATATTTAGCTTATTAGATTTTCTCTGCAGACTATATATTTGTTTCTTCATTGGTAAATCAGAAGGCTTGGCTCCTCAGTGCAATATTCTGCATGAAGTTGCTATAGCACCCTCTTCTTTCACAGGATGTAGAAAGTTTTAGGACAAAACATGAAAATTTTGTATCTATCTGATTGACTTTTTCTTACCCTTGTCCCCAGATATCAATTCATTATTACCTAGCTTGTATGAGGTATTGATTCCCAATATAACCTTAAAACTACTTTGAGAATATGAATTGGTCAGAATGGTCTCCTGCCAAATCATTTAATAATTTCTAATAGGATAAAGAAGGGTATATCTTGTCTGTCTTCTTAATATTTTATAATGATATAATGATACTTTCAAATGAGTTCTACTCATATGTTCCCTATTAATAATTTCATTGCTATCTTCAACCCAGCAGCATTCTATATAAAAGAGAAAGACAAGCATTTGCCTTTACAGTGTTGATGACTTTTAAGGTCAAAAGCAGAAAATTACTCTTATTAGTCAATTGACTCTGCTCTCTGATTACTGTCCAGGAAGAATGATTTAAGGTAAACCAAATCAGTTTTGGAAATTTTTATTCAGTGTTTCACTGAAATAAAACTATGAAGTATGTGTTTAAGTCAATTCTTCTAAATAATGAAGCATGTGCATTTTGCAACCAGTTTAAAAGATTTCTGAGAAGTTATGTTGCCCAAAATTCCGAGTGCAATATTGACACTATTTTATATATTTACTAATTATATATGCTTCAAATGTTTTCCAGGCAGATTAAAATTACTAGTACTACTCCATTTATGGAACAAACCCAGTATTCTTTCTTTATGAACATGTTAGTGATGTTCTCCCATGTTTTCATAGCTTAGCCTTGTGCTGAATTTGAGAAGCTTGATATTTAAGTATGGGTTGCTGTTGTTTAGATGCTAAAACACATCCAACTCTTTTTGTGACTCCATGGACTGTAGCATGCCAGGTTCTTCTGTCCATGGGATTTCTCCGGCAAGAATACTGGAGTGGGTTGCCATTTTCTTTTCCAGGAGATCTTTCCAAGCCAGGAATTAAACCAACATCTCCGGCATTGGCAGGTGGATTCCTTACCACTGAGCCAGTAGGAAAGCCTTTAAGTATGGGTAAAAGTCTCAAATTTCTTTAGTAAATGGGTTTCCTACTCCTAGTCTGGCTGTCAGTGGAACATATTAAATCTATCATTTACACCAATAATGAGGAAGAGAATAATTCCAAGAAGCTGTGTATAATTCAGGTTAAGCTATATGGTTGCAGAAAAAATTCTTACATTGTATTGTTTTAGCTCCTCCTCATTTCTTTTCTAATGACTGTGTTAATAGGTATTATAAGAAAGAGACTAATGAAACTTGTTACTGTATTTACTTAGGGTTTGGGGTTGAGGAGAGAGAGTAGAATGTTATAGATAAGTCTTACCCCATTCCAGTATCCACAGAAGGTATTTTTCCTCTGTTTCAGTTCCAGGAATACCTGAGATTTTCCTAAATAATTGGTTTGTTTTATTTATTGTTTTCCAAGAGTGTGAATGGCATAATTTATTATGTTTCATTTTTCCTTTGATTTCTAAAATACTAAGTCCAATTTTTGTTTTCCTCTCACTGACATGTATCTTACTCCAAATATTTTGCTTACCAGTCTTCATTCCAGCACTTGACTTTTTCTATCTTTATTCTTCTTTTGACCTCATTTTCTTTATTCTTTTTTTCTTTATTCTTCTATTTGACCATTATATAGAATATCCTTAATGAATAATAGTCTTTTTCTATTTTAAAAAGTCAGCCTCTCTGATTGTAAGCGCTGCTCTAGGAAGGTGACCTATAGACAGGTGAGCTAGATAGGAATGCCTATTTATCATAGTTAGCCAGATCAAACCTACTGGTGAATGAGCATATATCTAAGGCAGATTACCATCACAGCTATTGTTCATTGAATTTTTTGATTTGATTACATTTTTCCCCCAAAGCGGAGTAGTCTCACATACTTTAAGTAAAGAATATTTTAAACAGAGTTCCAAATACAATGACATAGCAAGACTGATGTTGCTATGTTAATACAGTCTGTATCAGTAAAAGAGATTCATATCTGTGTTATATTTCGAGAAAACAGTGTATTAACATATAGAAATTAAACCATAATAGAGGTGCAAATATTTTTCATTGCATCTTAATAATATGTACTATGTTAATATAGTATTCTTCACCCTGATTAAGAAAAAAGATACTAGGCCAATGTTCATCTAATAAGAAAAATAAACTCCTTTCCCTGGCCCACATAATCAAAATCTTTAAGAATGTGGCCTTGAGACAGACATATATCTTATGTTGTTTATTTTATATATAATTTATTTTATTTTGTGCATGTGTGTATATATATATATCAGTCAGTCAGTTCAGTCGCTCAGTTGTGTCTGACTCTTTGTGACCCTATGAATCACAGCATTCCAGGCCTCCCTGTCCATCGCCAACTCCCAGAGTTCACTCAAACTCACATCCATCAAGTCGGTGATGCCATCCAGCCATCTCATCCTCTGTCGTCCCCTTCTCCTCTTGCCCCCAATGCCTCCCAGCATCAGAGTCTTTTCCAATGAGACAACTCTTCTCATGAGGTGGCCAAAGGACTAGAGTTTCAGCTTTAGCATCATTCCTTCCAAAGAATACCCAGGACTGATCTCCTTTAGAATGGACTGGTTGGATCTCCTTGCAGTCCAAGGGACTCTCAAGAGTCTTCTCCAACACCACAGTTCAAACGCATAATTTCTTCGGCGCTCAGCCTTCTTCACAGTCCAACTCTCACATCCATACATGACCACTGGAAAAACCATAGCCTTGACTAGACAGACCTTTGTTGGCAAAGTAACGTCTCTGCTTTTGAATATGCTATCTAGGTTGGTCATAGCTTTTCTTCTAAGGAGTAAGCCTCTTTTTTTTTTTAATTTAAATTTATTTATTTTAATAGAGGCTAATTACTTTACAATATTGTATTGGTTTTGCCATGCATCAACATGAATCCACCACGGGTGTACACGTGTTCCTAATCCTGAACCCCCCTACCACCTCCCTCCCCATACCATCCCTCTGGGTCAGCCCAGTGCACCAGCCCCAAATTTCCTGTATCCTGCATTGAACCTGGACTGGCGATTCGTTTCTTATATAATATTATACATGTTTCAACGCTATTCTCCCAAATCATCCCCCCGCCCCGCTCCCACAGAGTCCAAAAGACTGTTCTATACATCTGTGTCTCTTTTGCTGTCTCGCATGCAGGGTTATTGTTACCATCTTTCTAAATGCCATATGTATGCATTAGTATACTGTATTGGTGTTTTTCTTTCTGGCTTACTTCACTCTGTATAATCGGCTCCAGTTTCATCCACCTCATGAGAACTGATTCAGATGTATTCTTTTAAATGTCTGAGTAATACTCCATTGTGTATAGGTACCACAGCTTTCTTATCCATTCATCAGCTGATGGACATCTAGGTTGCTTCCATTGTCCTGGCTATTATAAACAGTGCTGCAATGAACATTGGGGTACACGTGTCTCTTTCAATTCTGGTTTCCTCAGTGTGTATGCCCAGCAGTGGGATTGTTGGGTTGTACGGCAGTTCTATTTCCAGTTTTTTAAGGAATCTCCACACTGTTCTCCATAGTGGCTGTACTAGTTTGCATTCCCACCGAGAGTGTAAGAGCGTTTCCTTTTCTCCACATCCTCTCCTGCATTTATTGCTTGTAGAGTTTTGGATCGCAGCCATTCTGACTGTCGTGAAATGGTACCTCATTGTGGTTTTGATTTGCATTTCTCTGATAACGCTGGATTGGAAAAAACACAAGCTGGAATCAAGATTGCCGGGAGAAATATCAATAACCTCAGATATGCAGATGACACCACCCTTATGGCAGAAAGTGAAGAGGAACTCAAAAGCCTCTTGATGAAAGTGAAAGTGGAGAGTGAAAAAGTTGGTTTAAAGCTCAACATTCAGAAAACGAAGATCATGGCATCCGGTCCCATCACTTCATGGGAAATAGATGGGGAAACAGTGGAAACAGTGTCAAACTTTATTTTTTTAGGATCCAAAATCACTGCAGATGGTGACTGCAGCCATGGAATTAAAAGATGCTTACTCCTTGGAAGGAAAGTTATGACCAAACTAGATAGCATATTGAAAAGCAGAGACATTACTTTGCCAACAAAAGTCTGTCTAGTCAAGTCTATGGTTTTTCCTGTGGTCATGTATGGATGTGAAAGTTGGACTGTGAAGAAGGCTGAGTGATGAAGAATTGATGCTTTTGAACTGTGGTGTTGGAGAAGACTCCTGTGAGTCCCTTGGACTGCAAGGAGATCCAACCAGTCCATTCTGAAGGAGATCAGCCCTGGGATTTCTTTGGAAGGAATGATGCTAAAGCTGAAACGGTAGTACTTTGGCCACCTCATGTGAAGAGTTGACTCACTGGAAAAAACTCTGATGCTGAGAGGGATTGGGGGCAGGAGGAGAAGGGGACAACAGAGGATGAGATGGCTGGATGGAATCACTGACTCAATGGATGTGAGTCTGGGTGAACTCCGGGAGTTGGTGATGGACAGGGAGGCCTGGCGTGCTGCGATTCATGGGGTCACAAAGAGTTGGACATGACTGAGCGACTGAACTGAACTGAACTGATAATGAGTGATCTTGAGCATCTTTTCATGTGTTTGTTAGCCATCTGTATGACTTCTTTGGAGAAATATCTATGTAGTTCTTTGGCCCATTTTTTGATTGGGTTGTTTATTTTTCTGGAATTGAGCTGCAGGAGTTGCTTGTATATTTTTGAGATTAGTTGTTTGTCAGTTGCTTCATTTGGTATTATTTTCTCCCATTCTGAAGGCTGTCTTTTCACCTTGCTTATAGTTTCTTTTAATTTCATGGCTGTAATCACCATCTGCAGTGATTTTGGAGCCCCCAAAAATAAAGTCTGACACTGTTTCCCCATCTATTTCCAATGAAGTAATGGGACCAGATGACATGATCTTAGTATTCTGAATGTTGAGCTTCAGTTCAGTTCAGTTCAGTCGCTCAGTCATGTCCGACTCTTTGTGACCCCATGAATCGCAGCACGCCAGGCCTCCCTGTCCATCACCGACTCCCGGAGTTCACTCAGACTCAAGTCCATTGAGTCAGTGATTCCATCCAGCCATCTCATCCTCTGTTGTCCCCTTCTCCTCCTGCCCCCAATCCCTCCCCACATCAGAGTCTTTTCCAATGAGTCAACTCTTCACATGAGGTGGCCAAAGTACTGGAGTTTCAGCTTTAGCATCATTCCTTCCAAAGAACACCCAGGGCTGATCTCCTTCAGAATGGACTGGTTGGATCTCCTTGCAGTCCAAGGGACTCTCAGGAGTCTTCTCCAACACCACAGTTCAAAAGCATCAATTCTTCGGCGCTCAGCCTTCTTCACAGTCCAACTTTCACATCCATACATGACCACAGGAAAAACCACAGCCTTGACTAAATGGACCTTTGTTGAGCTTAGTTGACCTAAAAGTGCATTCCGGTTTTTCCATTAAATGTTATGGAATCCACATCTCCAGGAATTATTCTAATGTCCAGCTAGATTTAAGAATCATTCTTGTAATAATGTATTATTGAAGAACAGAATTAAATTTTTATTGAAAGCCTAGCCCCAGAGGACATATCCATCTCTGAACTGTTGAAGAAGAAATGCTAGTAGCTTATATATATTTGTGACATATTAATATTCCCTAAAACACAAGTAAAGACAATGAGTGCCAGATTTTAGAAATGTTTTTTTCAAAGACCTTATTTCATGTAAAAACAGAGAAGTCCATGGTACATTTGGTTTTGTAATATGGGAGTTGAAAATGACTTTTCTTTCTCAGTGATCTGAAAACCTTGACTGTTTAAATAGAGATCATCCTTAGAAGTGAAATTTTACTTCCTGAATACTAATCTGAAGAGTTTAATGGTAGAAGAGAGAGGAAAGAGAACAGGCCTTAGAGCAGCATCTTCCCCCATCTTGCTGGTGACTCAATTTTTTTTTAATTGTGCCAATTCCCAGAGAGACTCATTATAAAGCTAAGATTGAAGGAAGTAATTAATTCAAGAAAGTTGATATTGGTTTTGATGCACCAGAGACTTTTGTTTCATCTGCTGCAGTGTGAAAATAATGCTGTGGACTGTGAGCTAGAAGCAGGGAGAAATGACATGCTAGTCTTTTTGTACATATCTAACAATATATACATTTAAAAAATGCTGTTCATTTGTAAGAAAACCTATCTTTATTAGAAGGCTGGAAAATGATCAACCATTTAATCTTTCTGTTTAGTAGGACAAATGAGTCCTTTTCAAAGATTCATGATAAAAGGTGATTGAGTATTATTTTTTCTATAATTCTGAAATATATTCTCAATATAGTAATTACATTTTCAGGATCTATATTTCATGTAATTAATAACTGTTCCCTCCAACTGGTTCCAAATTCTCATGACTTCCTTATGGAATAATAAATGTGTAATAAGAAATTATGCTTTAAAGCATTTATTTAGATATTTAAGAGTATTTTTTCCTCCAGCATTCATTGACATGCATACAATTAAATTTAAAAAATACTCCTTTATAAGAAATCTCCTTTTTAGCTATGTCATTGAAAAATGTTCAACGAATCATTCTTTTGTGAAGGGTTATCAGTCCCATCACCTCTCTTGATTTAAGATCACCTACTATATAAATGTTTATCATTTTTTAATGTTAGTAATTTATATTATAAACATTGATTCAAGATCATCCTGCCATTAGTTTCTTAGAGGTTACTTTCTAACTGAAATAAGATGTTAAGGCCCTATTTTTTCAATTAAAAATAAAATCACAGAAAATTAGATCCAAAGAATCCATACACTTATTATTTTATTGATATCAGTTCAGTTCAGTCACTCAGTCGTGTCTGACTCTTTGTGACCCCATGGACCACAGCACACCGGGCTTCCCTGTCCATCACTAACTCCTGGAGTTTTTCCAAACTCATGTCCATTGAGTCGGTGATACCATCCAACCATCTCATTCTCTATTGTCCCCTTCTCCTCCTGCCCTCAATCTTTCCCAGCATCAGGGTCTTTTCAAATGAGTCAGCTTTTTACATCAGGCGGACAAAGTATTAGAGTTTCAGCTCCAACATCAGTCCTTCCAATGCACACTCAGGACTGAACTCCTTTAGGATGGACTGGTTGGATCTCCTTGCAGTCCAAGGGACTCTCAAGAGTCTTCTCCAACACCACAGTTTAAAAGCATCAATTCTTTGGCACTCAGCTTTCTTCATAGTCCAACTCTCACATCCATACATGACCACTGGAAAAACCATAGCCTTGACTAGACAGACCTTTGTTGGCAAAGTAATGTCTCTGCTTTTCAATATACTATCTAAGTTGGTCATAACTTTCCTTCCAAGGAGTAAGCATCTTTTAATTTCATGGCTGCAGTCACCATCTGCAGTGATTTTGGAGCCCCAAAAAATAGTCTGACATTGTTTCCACCATTTCACAATCTATTTTCCATGAAGTAATGGGACCATGAGCTTAGTTTTCTGAATGTGGAGCTTTAAGCCAACTTTTTCACTCTCCTCTTTCACTTTCATCAAGAGGCTGTTTAGTTCATCTTCATTTTCTGCCATAAGGGTGGTGTCATCTGCATATCTGAGGTTATTGATATTTCTCCCTGCTAAGTAAGCAGTGTGACAATATATAGCCTTGATGTACTCCTTTCCCAAGTTGCAACCAGTCTGTTGTTTCATGTCCAGTCCTAACTGTTGCTTCCTGACCTGCATACAGATTTCTCAGGAGGCAGATTAGGTGGTCTGGTATTCCCAGGTTTATTGACATAATACCTGAGAATCAGAGAGATGAAATGATGCTAATATAGTACTTAAAAGCAGAACTAGGATAAGAAATCATTTTCTGAAAAACAGAGGTAAGGGACTTGACTTTACTGAATGTTCAGTTTTTGCCCTGAGAGACTGAAACTATATTCCCTAGTTAACAAGAAAAATAAACTGAAATCTGGGAGGTTAATAAACCTAACTTAGGTTCCCAAGATGGTGAATTTCAGAATTCAGATCATATGCCCTGTCTAAACCCAGGATGTCTCCTTCTAAAGCCCATGGAAAAGCCGTTGTCTTTCAGTCACATGACTTTGAAGCCCAAATAAAACAGAAGAAACTAAGTGATATTCATTTAGGCTGTAGTATTTAAATAAGTCAGCACATTATAGTAGTAAGATCCAGTAAGAGCAAAGCAGGCTGAAATGATAGGAATGAAAAGAATTGAATATTTTCTTCCTTCCTTCCTCCTTCCCTCCCTCCCTCGTCTTTCCTTTCTTTTTCTTCCTTTCATTTTCAAAAAAATCCCTTCTTCTAGATGTTTTTGAAGCCATTATAAGAATAAAAAAATAAACGTGTAAGCCTAAGTGGTCTCTGATGTTATAACTGTACAGAGTGACTCACACACAAGATGATGACTTGTTTCATAAAGAAAGGTAGTTTGTTTTCAGCATACTCTATTTAATGTAACAGAATGAAATTCATTTAAAAAACAGCTCTATAAAAGTGTTAAAACATATATTTAAAAACACATTAGTTTAGAAATGAACACTTCTGCTATTTCACATACCAGTGACACTAAATAATATTAATAGACTATGCTATGCCTATTAGGGTATCAAGGCTATCCAGGGTATCAAGGCTTCCCTTGTGGCTCAGCTGGTAAAGAAACTGCCTGCAATGCAGGAGACCTGGGTTTGATCCCTGGGTTGGGACAACTCTCTGGAGAAGGGAAAGGCTACCCACTCCAGTATTCTGGCATGGAGAATTTCATGGACTGTATAGTCCATGGGGTTGCAAAGAGTTGAACGCAATGAGTGACTTTCATGGTATGCATTTGTTTTCTCTTGAAAAATCCTCTGTCACTTTATACTTTTTAATATTGGAAATATAAAGGTCAAAATGCTTATATTCTGTTTCCAAATGGTTCTGTGTAGTTTTTCTTTTTCTTTAAGTTATTAATTAACATTATGATTTTAAAAATTGTTGATTTTCTTGATTTCATAAAATGTATATAACTTCAATGCCTGTTGCTCCATATTCATGAGCCCTTATGTTTCCTATATTTTATAAATGATAGACTTAGCAACCCAGGGGGTAAAGAGATAAACCAAAACCTTTTCCACAAGATATAGTCTTCCTCCTAATTAGCTTGAAGCTGTTATCGTTGAATATCCTGACTCTTCCTTAAAGCTTTTGACTATTTTTCACTTTTAACTTTAACCCTAAATATAGTTGAGAGATAAAATGAGAGGGGAACAACAATATCCTCCTGATTTTGTGATGTTTGAAGCAATATTACATTTAGTCAATGAAGTGGTGTGCTAATATACTTTGTCAGAAAAGCTGCCTGAATTTGACAGTAATGTTATTAAAAATATCCAGAAATAATTTGCTTTATGAAAGACAAAGCACTTTTCATTTTAGTTTAAATAAAACATTCCAGAGGATCCATTTTGATGTAAAATTTTATTAAAGTAACTTTTAAAATGTAATTTTGTGTTTTTTAAAGAAATTAAATTCTCTATTATTTTTTTTGGAAAGCAGATTTTAATACATCTATGAATTTTAAAGGAAGACACTGACATGGAAGTTAAAAAAGCATTTCTTCATAGCAAAAGTTAGAACTAATTTATTTTGCATAATGAGAAGTAATCCAAGATAAATGAATCAAATACATTATATATGATATTGCTACATATATAGATAAAAGTAGGTATGTGTACATATACACATTAGATATACAGATATGGACATAAATAAGGATAAGAATATAGACAGATTAGAAAGTATTTTTGTTTTAATGTAGAGTATTATTAATTTAAACTTATGTAGCACCATATATTTTAAAGCTTAAGATGAAATAAAACATTTTGCCATTAGAGTGATAGAACTAAGATTTTGGAACTCAACCATGAGATGTTTGCTTATCAGCAATGTCATAAATGAAAAAAATCATCATCATTGCAAAAGTGGGCATTGGGAATATAGACAGGACAGCTGTTGTTCTTTAATTGTGACTAGATTAATAAAATTCAGTTTTTACAACCCATTAAAGCTTATCACTGGGGAATACATTTTAGTACCACTTTGGGTGTCTTTTGGTTAATAAATTCTTGCCTTTTGAGTGTAAGCATTTGGCTTCAAATCCCAGATACAAGTTTATTAAAAATTGTAATAGTTCGTAGAGACTATAAAATGAAATGAAGTGCACAAAATGTGTGTTTCCGGTGCTTGACTTTAAAATGATTTTTTACATGACTAATTTCAATATTTTCAACTGAAGCAGACTGTTGTTGAATTTAAATGATTATTAAATATTTAACCAGAATGAAAAAGAGCAAGAGCAAAGGGGAGATGGAGAGAGAGAGAGAGGAAGGAAAGGAAGAAGGAGGGAGGGAGAGAGGGAGGGGTGGATGGAGGGAGATGTGAGGGGGGGAATCAAATTTTCTGTTAATTTCTCGATAGTTTTTCTGATAATAAAATAAGAAATGTGCCCTAAATTAACACACTATGCTAATATTTATGAATCCAATACTATTTATGTGAAACAGTCTGTAATTTCAGATCCAAATTGTGGTAAAGCATAGTTAGTATAGTTAATAAGAACTCTGTGAAATATTCTGTCAAAGTGTTTTTAAGAGGTGATAAAGATACAGATTTTTTTAAAGCCAAAGCTTTTGGAATATGGCATTATTCTACTAAATATTTTCCTTCATTAAATAAATAGAATGAGAAAAAATACTTAAAATTACTATTAATGAATGAGCCTCCTTCTGAAAGTTCAATTTTTAATGCCAGTGAAACGAAAAATGTGAGGCAGTGACGCAAGAGCAAGGTGCAGTGTTGGAGCAGGGCAAAGACCCCAAATTCTATAATTGCATGGAAACTGGCCTAAAAGGAAGATAGGAATCCTTGTTAGCATTTCTTTCTCCTTAATAAAATAATCTTTGTGTCTGGATAAAATAAGGTTGATGGTGTGGAGATGAGGTAAAAGCCATAGAATTTCCACTGAAACAACTACAGAGCCTACTGTAGTTCCCTGGGACTTCCTTGGTGGTGCAGTGGCAAAGAATCAACCTGCTAATGCAGGAGACGCAAGAGATGCAAGTTCGATCCCTGGGTCGGGAATATCCCCTAGAATAGGAAATGGCAACTCACTCTAATATTCTGGCCTGGAAAGTTCTGTGAACAGAGGAGCTTGGTGGGCTATGGTCCATGGGGTTGCAAAGAATCAGACATGACTGAGCAAAATTGAGCACAGGCACGTAATTCCATGTATGCTGACAGAGTACACACGATTCCTGCAGATACTCAAAGGAGAAGCAGGGGTCAAAATATTTGTTGTGCTGGTTCTCAGAATATCACAAGATCATGTAGAATGCCAGCTGAAGCCAACCTGAGCAGTGAGGGCAAAGCCAAGGAAGAAACATGAGCTTGGGAGGCCCATTGCTTTTATAGCAATTGGTAAGCAAAACTGACCACAGAGAAACCAGATGCATCTCATCTGCCCTCACTTCTCAGAATTCCAGTTTCATAACCAGTCCTGAAAGGTGACCTGAGTAAAAGAGTAGCCAAGGTCATGGGCTCAGCAAGACAATAAGAGCCCAGGAGGCCTATGGTGACAGTTTCCCTATTCTTTTCTCTTTCATTATCCTGTTCAGTCGCTTAATCATGTCTGACTCTTTGTGGCCCCATGGACTGCAGCTTGCCAGGCTTCCCTGTCCTTCACCGCCTCCTGGAGCTTGCTCAAATTCATATTCATTGAGTTGTTGATGCCATCCAATCATCTCATCCTCTGTTCCCTTCTCGTCCTGCCTTCATTCTTTCCCCGCATCAGGGTCTTTTCCAATGAGCTGGCTCTTTGTATCAGCTAGCCAACATATTGGAGCTTCAGCTTCAGCATCAGTCCTTCCAATGAATAGTCAGAGTTGTTTACCTTTAGGATTTACTGGTTTGATCTCCTTTCAGTCCAGGGGACTCTTAAGTGTCTTCTCCAACACAGCAGTTCAAAAGCATCAGTTATTTGGTGCTCAACCTTCTTTTTTTTGTTATACAGGGTTCCCCCCAATTTTCCACCTATAATAAATCTGTTCGAAACCTCATTCCCTTCACATCATCCAGAAAGGCAAAAATTCTAATACCATATTGTCCCAGGAAAGCTATGGTCCCTAACTCACATTTGTGCTCTCTGTTTGGGGTCATGATGATATGTCTTGGTTTGAAGAATCCTTATCATTTCCCGTTGAGTCCAATATATTACTAATACCCATTACATCATTTCATTCCTGTTCTTTGCAAGTAATTCTCAATTTTAAAAAATTTTCTTAGATTTAAACCCTCCTAGTTTTTGCTTAAAGTGTGATTAACAAGATAAAGTGGAAATACAAATTTCTATTTATCGACAAAGGTCTTTTCTAACAGTTTATCTACATTCTAACAAATGTTATTAACAGAATCAGTTGGCATATGTAAATATAATGCAATAAACTTACTTAAAATGGTTACTTTGGGCTTTAATTTTTTTTAAAAAAGCATGTAATTAACTTGCTTTTAAAAAGTTGAAGAGCAGTAAATACTAATTCAGTAAATCAAGTGGAAGGGTCCTTGGCCTGGGGACATTAGTGACACTGTGCAAAGTTGACTGGTTTAGCTGGCTAATAGATAGCTTCTTTTAACCTCATTACTTTATATATGTGTCTTCTGTGAAAAAGTCATGCCTTGTTGAAAATTCTTCCTAAATAAGGACTTTTTTTCTTTAATTAACATATATACACATTTAATACTTTTTTCATGGGAAAGAAGATGGAAAATCAATTCCATATTATGGCCAGAGAGACAGTCAGCTGGAGAAAGGAGATGAGAGAGAGGAAGAAGGAGAGACTGACTGACTCACTGTCTTCTAATTTTTTCTTGAAGACTGAGGGAAGTAGAATCAGTGTATTTGATGTTTTGTTTCCTAATAATTGGGCGACTTTGGTTAAAGGAATTTACATTTGTGAGATACCTTCCTAATCTATAAACTTGGGATGATAATAAATACTATTATGGATTGGCATAAAGAATATTTGAAGATTAGTTGTGGTTTGTGTCAAGTTCCTAACACCTTACACCTGTTTGGTATTTAATAAATGGTCACTGTTATTGTCGATGCAACTGTATTATCCTTTGAAAATAAGGCCCTGAGCACAATAGAAGTTTCTGTGGCCCAATAAATCAGAAAATATTAAAGAGAAGAGAAACATTCTCTTCTGAGAATGATACATAACTTATACTACACTGGAAATTTTTAAGGATTGATGGTAAATGAACAGTTGAAAAAATACTTGTTTTTATCCGAGTCAGCCTAACATGCATTAAAGAGTTGGCAGCAATTGCTGAGCACACCCATTGCTTAAAGGTGCAATCCTTTGATGAGGTTTTAAGGAAATGATACATGTTTCTAAGTTTTTTGAGTTTTAGAAGAAATTCCCTTAAAATAATGAAAATACCATTTGAAGATGATGATTTCCCCATGATGATTTCTTTCCTCAGGCCCTTTTGCTTCTCTGAAACCGGCTCTAGGGCTGATGCTGAAGTAGTATGACATATTACATATTAAACTAAAATATGAAAGTCTTGCTCAAAGAAAAGAAATAAGATGCAAAGTTTTAATTAGAAGCTATTTTTAAAGGCTTTAAAAAATTCTTTCTTTTATTTTTCGGTTGCACTGGGTCTTTGCTGCTGCACATGGGCTTTTTCTAGTTGTGGCAGCTGGGGGCTACTCTTGGTTGTGGTGGATAGGTTTGTCACTGCGGTGGCTTCTGTTGTTGTGGAGCATGGGCTCTAGGAGCACAGGCTTCAGTAGTTGCAGCTCAAGGGCCCTAGGGCACAGGGCTTCAGTGTGCTCTAGTTGTGTCACACAGGCTTGGTGGTTGTGGCTCTTGGGCTCTAGAGCACAGGCTCAGAAATTGTGGTGCACGGGCTTAGTCAATCCGAGATTTGTGGAATCTTCCCAGACAAGGGATGGAATCTGTGTCCCCTGCATTGGCAGGCAGATTCTTATCTACTGCACCACTGGGGAAGTCCAATTAAAAGCTATTAATTAAGAATTAACCTTTTGGAAATTCACTTCTAGCTGCTGGGCTAGGTTGTATTTCTCACAGTGTGTTCATAGAGGAGTGTATTTCTAAAGATATGCTATATTCTACCTATAGCTTCAGATCAGATCAGATCAGTCGCTCAGTCGTGTCCGACTCTTTGCGACCCCATGAATCGCAGCACGCCAGGCCTCCCTGTCCATCACCAACTCCCAGAGTTCACCCAGACTCACGTCCATCGAGTCAGTGATGCCATCCAGCCATCTCATCCTCCGTCGTCCTCTTCTCCTCTTGCCCCCAATCCCTCCCAGCATCAGAGTCTTTTCCAATGAGTCAACTCTTCGCATGAGGTGGCCAAAGTACTGGAGTTTCAGCTTTAGCATCATTCCTTCCAAAGAAATCCCAGGGCTGATCTCCTTCAGAATGGACTGGTTGAATCTCCTTGCAGTCCAAGGGACTCTCAGGAGTCTTCTCCAACACCACAGTTTAAAAGCATCAATTCTTCTGCGCTTAGCCTTCTTCACAGTCCAGCTCTCACATCCATACATGACCACAGGAAAAACCATAGCCTTGACTAGACGCACCTTTGTTGGCAAAGTAATGTCTCTGCTTTTCAATATGCTATCTAGGTTGGTCATAACTTTCCTTCCAAGGAGTAAGCATCTTTTAATTTCATGGCTGCAGTCACCATCTGCAGTGATTTTGGAGCCCAGAAAAATAAAGTCTGACACTGTTTCCACTGTTTCCCCATCTATTTCCCATGAAGTGGTGGGACTGGATGCCATGATCTTCGTTTTCTGAATGTTGAGCTTTAAGCCAACTTTTTCACTCTCCACTTTCACTTTCATCAAGAGGCTTTTGAGTTCCTCTTTTATATTTTGAAATAGATCTTGAACGAACATGAATGTGAAGTCTCTCAGTCGTGTCTGACTCTTTGTGACCCCATGGACTGTAGCCTATCAGGCTCCTCCATCCATGGGATTTTCCAGGCAAGAGGGCTGGAGTGGATTGCCATTTCCTTCTCTAGGGGATCTTCCTGACCCAGGAATCAAACTTGGGTCTCCTGCATTGCAGGTAGATGCTTTACCATCTGAGCCACGAGGAAAGCCAATAGATCTTATGATAAGCAATTACATAATTCTGACATAATCTCTACAGTCTGTTTTAAGCCCTTTTGAATATGTCAGTAAACAAATATTGAAATATTCATATGGCAATTTCATGTTCATATTTAAATGTATTATGTTTTTTAGAAGACTGTTGCTATTTTGGGAATATGCAAATAAAAGATGAAAATGTTTGAATTCTGAACTATTAGAAGTAGAGGAAAAACTCACATTTAATGCACATAATGTGAGCTTTCTAGGGATAAGGAGTATTTTTTAACAAATTGGATTTATTTAGTGCATGTATTGTAAACATTCCACAAATGCTTGTGATGATATTTCATTTGTTATCTTCATGGATCTAAGGTGCTAACTTCATTATAAGTAGTTTCCACAACATTTGTGATGTTTTTGATGGAATGGTAGACCTATTTTGCAGTAAATTTCCACTATGAAATTCATGGTAAAGCATATTCTATAAATGTTAGCATACATATTATATCATCTTCAGTGCTTCTTAAAATTTGTTCCCTTAAGAATCACTTGGGGTTGTCTGCTAAAAATGGGGATTTTGAAACTTTGTTTATAATGCAGATTCTTGGGCCCACCCATTCAGATTCTCATCCTGAAGGGTGCAGAATCTGACTTTTCACAAAGTCCAGAGTTGACTCGTGGAGGTAGTTTTAGCATAGATTGAGAAGCACTGCTGTCCAATATTTGAAAAGAAAATCATTTACTAGCTTAAAATATGTAATTTTTTTCCTAAGGAGCACATTGTGTCAGTTTTACCTGTTTACTCATGTCCTTTCTAAGTACTCTTCCAGTTTCATACTCTAAGTAGGAGATATCTTTTCTACTTTTTCTCATTTAACCACCAGTTTGTATGTATGTCTCAGGAGGAAGTTTTGGGCTTGACAAAATATAACCTAATTCATCAGACTTTAGCCTTTTAAGATTAGTCCCAAAAAACAATTAAAAACATAGTTTTCTGCTTTAAGTGTTTAACTCAGTTTTAATTTGAAACCTTCCCCTTTTATTTACTTTGTACCCCTTCACCTCCATTGACATTGAGACAGTCTTCAGTGGAGCACAATGAATATGCCTGCTTTGCATACTTATATTGGAAAATCTTAAGAGTAAAGATATAATTAACTTTCAAGGATTGTTCTGTAGCCAAGATTACATTTATAAACCAATTTGGAATTTCTCCTATGAGATATCTGTAAATTTAAGAGGTTAACAAGTGGAGATTTACGGTTTCAAAATGAATGTAAATGGAAGTATAAATTTGTGGGTTTTGGTTATTGTTTAGTAGCCGTCAACCAGTTTTTAAGAGAATGATTCTTTGTAGAGGTGATTCTTGGGATGTGGTATGATGAGTAGAAGATATGTCAACATACATATTGCTGGGAACCTTTCAGAAATGTTCTGATTGAAACCGTGGTGATATTGGTTGATTAGCACAGAGCCTCAGGCATAAGTATTCAGTGTAATGCCTCCATGAAGATGCTGGTTTCTGAAGAAGCATACCAGGAATGAGTTGTGTTTTCCTTTTTTTTTTTTTTTAATTGTATTTTTGCTTCCCTGAAACAGGTGTGGTTGGATCTGTTTGAAAAGAACAGTGTTGAAGTTGTATTGCCTCATGGATTATTTACCCTTTATCCTTAAATATCTCCCTCTCTTGCCCTTTGTCTTCAGCCTATTTTCTCTAATCAACAGCAATCTGACCACTCCTTTCACTACCACATTGAAACTACTCCCACTGAATCACCAGTGACTTTTAATTGCTAAACCCAAAGGAAGATTTCCAAGTCTCAGTGAGTGCTGTACCAAGTCATATAGGAAAACTGTGGTAAAGGAAAAAGGCATGGCCCTAGATCTCCTTGTTAAAATATTCCCCAATGTTCTCAAATAAGTGGAAAAAGTTACTAATAGCTCTATCAAAAAAAAAAAAAAAAAAGAGCCTATATATAAGCTCCATCCTGCCCCATGTATTGGCAGACCATTGTCGGCCCCATATACCTACTGGGGGCCGGGTCGGGGGTGGGAAGCAAAGTCTTCCGAGGTCTAGGAACTGCGGACTGTGGGCATGTACAGTAACACAGGGTAATAGCGCCTACAACCACCCGTCTTTACTCAAAGTTGTGATTTGTTGAAAAAAAGTTGTGATATTTGTTCACCATGGATTATTTTGCATTCGCTTTTACTTTTAAAGTGATTTATTTAAACATTATTTATCTTCATTACAGAATTTTTGATCTCCCTTAACTTTTTCTGCCCATGGTGAGTGCTTCCCTCACCTTGTCTTGTCCCAGCCCTGCCCATGGTATCGGGCCTCTTTGTGAACCTGATAGTATTATTCTCTCTTAAGTCTGTCCTCTCTGAGTTTCTGTGACATTGTTGTCTTGTGAGTGCTTTCCTTCATCATCAAATGTTAGTTCTCGGTATCTTTCTCGGGCTCTCTTCTAGCCCTTCAGTGTTTGGTGCTTTCAGTGGCTGATTCTCATTGTTCTAACTGTGCTTTTGTTTATGTTCTTTCTGGCTACACTCACTCGTTTCTGCCATTGCTTTTTCCCACACACATTTTTTTATGGCTAAACAGTTACAATAGGCTGCTAATTAAGTTCCTCTAATCTCCACACTTGCCCCTTTCTGGTCCACAATATAGGTAGATCAATTTTTTTTTTTCTAAAGTGAATATATAATTCATGTATTTATTAACTGACTAGTTTTTACTTCTGTATTTTAGAAATTGTTTTAGATTCTAGGGAAAAATCAGTAAATGAAAGAAAGTCCATATTGTCCTGAAAATTATGTCTTAATTTTATTTGAATACTGTTGTGGTCTTTTCTAAATGTTGTATTCAATTTTAGCCTACATGTATGCTTGTAGAATGGATTTGGGTGGAAAGGTTTATTTCCTCCTTTTCTCATATTTTGATTATACAATATTTGACTATTGTTATTTTTTCAGTTATGTATGAATTGCTAGAATCCTGGATTCTGCTTTCTAAAAGAAATACATTTTTATTTAGAATGTGGAAATCATTACCCACTGACTTGTTAGTACTTAGGATTTCCTTTCAGTCACAGAAATAAAGGATGATATAATAATGACCGTTTTCCTTTACTCATTATTTCTGTGTTTTATACATATTGTTAATTATATTCTAAGTCTTGGAGAGTATGTGCTGCCATAGTCTTTAAACAATTGTAATTGAGTCTGGTGACCTGTTTTGTTTGACTCACACTATATGTGGCTTTCTTTAATTTTATTCAGTTGTTTTTAAATAAATAGACTTGTTTTCATTTTATTCAAATTTTAAAAAATGAATACACTTTATTTTCACAGCAGTTTTAGGCTCACAGCAAAAGTGAACAGAAAGCAGAGAGTTCACATGAATCCTTTCACCACAGGGACAATATGCAGCCTTTCTGAACATCAACATTCCACCCCAGTGTGTTACAGTTGATAAACCAACATTGACACATCATTATCAACAGTTTGCATTAGGGTGAACACGTTTACGTTGTTCTACTGATTTAACAAAGGTAACATGTCCTGTGTCCACAATTATATATCTTACAAAATAGTTTCCTTGCTCAAAAATCCTCTAAGCTCCACCTGTTCATCTTTACTTCCCAGGGGAGCCTGGTGGGCTGCCGTCTCCTCTGGGGTCACACAGAGTCGGACACGACTGAAGTGACTTAGCAGCAAACCCTTGATGATCACTGATCTTAATACTGTTTCTATCAGCAAAAACAAGACCAGGAGCTGACTGTGGCTCAGACCATGAACTCCTTATTGCCAAATTCAGACTTAAATTGAAGAAAGTAGGGAAAACCACTAGACCATTCAGGTATGACCTAAATCAAATCTCTTATGATTATACAGTGGAAGTGAGAAACAGATTTAAGGGACTAGATCTGATAGATAGAGTGCCTGATGAGCTATGGAATTAGGTTCGTGATACTGTACAGGAGACAGGGATCAAGACAATTCCCATGGAAAAGAAATGCAAAAAAGCAAAATGGCTGTCTGGGGAGGCCTTACAAATAGCTGTGACAAGAAAAGAAGTGAAAAGCAAAGGAGAAAAGGAAAGATATAAACATCTGAATGCAGAGTTCCAAAGAAGAGCAAGAAGAGATAAGAAAGCCTTCTTCAGCAATCAATGCAAAGAAATAGAGCAAAACAACAGAATGGGAAAGACTAGGGATCTCTTCAAGAAAATTAGAGATACCAAGGGAACATTTCATGCAAAGATAGGCTCGATAAAGGACAGAAATGGTATGGACCTAACAGAAGCAGAAGATATTAAGAAGAGATGGCAAGAATACACAGAAGAACTGTACAAAAAAGATCTTCATGACCCAGATAATCATGATGGTGTGATCACTGACCTAGAGCCAGACATGCTGGAATGTGAAGTCAAGTGGGCCTTAGAAAGCATCACTACAAACAAAGCTAGTGGAGGTGATGGAATTCCAGTTGAGCTATTCCAAATCCTGAAAGATGATGTTGTGAAAGTGCTGCACTCAATATGCCAGCAAATTTGGAAAACTCAGCAGTGGCCACAGGACTAGAAAAGGTCCGTTTTCATTCCAATCCCAAAGAAAGGCAATGCCAAAGAATGCTCAAACTCCCACACAATTGCACTCATCTCACAAGCTAGTAAAGTAATGCTCAAAATTCTCCAAGCCAGGCTTCAGCAATATGTGAACCGTGAACTTCCTGATGTTCAAGCTGGTTTTAGAAAAGGCAGAGTAACAAGAGATCAAATTGCCAACATCTGCTGGATCATGCAAAAAGCAAGAGAGTTCCAGAAAAGCATCTATTTCTGCTTTATTGACAACGCCAACGCCTTTGACTGTGTGGATCACAATAAACTGTGGACAATTCTGAAAGAGATGGAAATACCAGACCACCTGATCTGCCTCTTGAGAAATTTGTATGCAGGTCAGGAAGCAACAGTTAGAACTGGACATGGAACAACAGACTGGTTCCAAATAGGAAAAGGAGTACGTCAAGGCTGTATATTGTCACCCTGTTTATTTAACTTATATGCAGAGTACATCATGAGAAATGCTGGGCTGGAAGAAACACAAGCTGGAATCAAGATTGCCGGGAGAAATATCAATAACCTCAGATATGCAGATGACACCACCCTTATGGCAGAAGTGAAGAGGAACTAAAAAGCCTCTTGATGAAAGTGAAAGTGGAGAGTGAAAAGTTGTCTTAAAGCTCAACATTCAGAAAATGAAGATCATGGCATCTAGTCCCATCACTTCATGGGAAATAGATGGGGAAACAGTGGAAACATTGTCAGACTTTATTGTTTTGGGCTCCAAAATCACTACAGATGGTGACTGCAGCCATGAAATTAAAAGATGCTTACTCCTTGGAAGGAAAGTTATGACCAACCTAGATAGCATATTCAAAAGCAGAGACATTACTTTGCCAACAAAGGTTCATCTAGTCAAGGCTATGGTTTTTCCTGTGGTCATGTATGGATGTGAGAGTTGGACTGTGAAGAAGGCTGAGCGCCGAAGAAATGATGCTTTTGAACTGTGGTGTTGGAGAAGACTCTTGAGAGTCCCTTGGACTGCAAGGAGATTCAACCAGTCCATTCTGAAGGAGGTCAGCCCTGGGATTTCTTTGGAAGGAATGATGCTGAAGCTGAAACTCCAGTACTTTGGGCACCTCATGCAAAGAGTTGACTCATTGGAAAAGACTCTGATGTTGGGAGGGATTGGGGGCAAGAGGAGAAGGGGATGACAGAGGATGAGATGGCTGGATGGCATCACTGACCCAATGCATGTGAGTCTGAGTGAACTCTGGGAGTTGGTGATGGACAGGGAGGCCTGGCGTGCTGCGATTCATGGGGTCGCAAAGAGTCGGACACGACTGAGCGACTGATCTGATCTGATCTGATGGTTTTGCATTTTGCAGAATGTCTTACACTTGAAATCATACAGTATGTAGCTTTCAGATTATCTTCTTTGACTTGGTGATATGCATAGTTTGTTATATATTGTTGTGGCTTTATACTTCATTTCTTTTCAGGGCTGAATGAAATTCCATTGACTGAATATACCATTATTTATTCATCTATTTATCTATTGAAGGACATCTTAATTGCTTCCAAGTTTTGACAGTTATGAATGAAACTGCTATGAATATCTGTGTGCATGTCTTTGTGTGGACATGTTTTTGACTAATTTGAGTAAATACCAAAGAGCACAATTGTTGGGTCATATGGTAAGTGTGTGTTTAGTTTTGTAAGAAACTGCCAAAATTCTTCCAAAGTGGCTGTACCATTTTGCATTCCACCTAGAAATTAATGAAAGGTCCCATTGCTCCATATCTTCATTAGTATTGTTGGTGTTTGGATTTAGCCATTCTAATAGACACGTGGTGGTATCTCATTGTTTTAATTTGCAATTCCCTAATGATGCATGATATTGTACATCTTTTCCTATGCTTATTTTCACCTGTATGTATATCTTCTATGGAAACTGACTGCTCAGATCTTTTACCCATTGTTTCATTGGGCCATTCATTTTCTTATTATTGAATTTTAAGGATTTTTTTGTACATTTTGATTAAAAGGTCTTCTGTGGCTGTCTTTCCAGCCTCTTGACAGTGACATTCACAGGGTAGAAGATTTTTAATTTAATGAAGTCCAACTTATTATATCTTTTCTAATGGGTCATGCTGTTAGTGTTGTATCTAAAAAGTCACTGCCAAACCTAGGTTATCTAGATTTTCTTCTATGTTCTAGGAGTTTCATAGTTTTGCATTTTACATTCAGGTCTATGACTTGAGTTTTTTGAAGATTCTAATTTCTGTATCTCCATTTTTGGGGATGGAGATTGTCCCAATACCTAATTGTCCCAATACCATTTGCAAAAAGGCTATCATTTCTTAATTGATTGCCTGTGCTCCTTCATCAGAGATCAGTTGACTATACTTGTGTGAATCTATTTCTGGGCTCTTTATTTTGTTCCATTGATCTGTTCGTCTATTCTTTCACCAAACACAGTCTAGAATTGATGCTTTTGAATTGTGGTGTTGGAGAAGATTCTTGAGAGTCCCTTGGACTGCAGGAAATCCAACCAGTCCATCCTAAAGGAGATCGGTCCTGGGTGTTCATTGGAAGGACTGATGTTGAAGCTGAAACTCCAATACTTTGGCCACCAGATGCAAAGAGCTGACTCATTTGAAAAGACCCTGATGCTGGGAAAGATTCAGGGCAGGAGGAGAAGGGGACGACAGAAGATGAGATGGTTGGATGGCATCACCGTCCAAATGGACATGGGTTTGTGTGGACTCTGGGAGTTGGTGTTGGACAGGGAGGCCTGGTGTGCTGAGGTTCATGGGGTTGCAGAGTTTGGACACAACTGAGCGAATGAACTGAACTGAACTGAATTTACTATAGTTTTATTATAAGTCTTGAATTCAGATAGCACCTGTCCTCAGACTTTGTTCTTCCTTAATATTATGTTGACTTTTCTCTATCTTTTATCTTTCAATATAAACTTTAGAATAAGTTTGTCAATATCCATACCAAAATTTGCTGGAATTTTGATTAGGATTACACAAAGTCTATAGATCAAGTTGAGAAGAACTGATATTTTGATAATATTAAATCTCCTATTGATAAACATGGAATATCTCTCTATTTAATTTTTTATTTTGTTCATCAGGGTATTATAGTTGTCACAGTATAGATCTTGTACATATCCATGTCTTTAATTTGGGGTATATAATATAAATAGTATTGTGTTAATTCCAAATTTCTCATGTTTATCACTGGTATTCATATATTTAGGAAAGCAATTGACTTTTCTATATTCACCTTGTACATGAACTTTTATATAATTGCTTATTAGTTCCAGGAGTTTTGGTTGACTTTTTTCAGATTTTATCCATAGCCAGTCATATAATCTGTGAACAGTTTTACTTATTTCTTCCCACTCTGCATACTTGTTTTACCCGTTATTTTCCTTCCCTTTCTCATTGCATTATCTAGTACCTCCAGTGTGATGTTGAAAAGGATAATGAGAGGGGACATCCTTGTTTTGTTCTTGATCATAGCTGGACAGCATCTAGTTTCTTATCATTAAATATGATGTTAGTTGTAGGATTTTTTAGATATTCTTTGTCAAATTGAATAGGTTCTTAAGAATCCACCTCCAATGTGGGAGACCTGGGTTCAATCCCTGGGTTGGGAAGATCCCCTGGAAAAGGGAAAGGCTACCCATTCCAGTATTCTGGCCTGGAGAATTCTATGGACTGTATAGTCCATAGTCCACAAAGAGTTGGACTCAACTGAGTGAATTTCACTTTCACTTTCATGTACTTTTAATTTGTTGAGAGGTTTATCATGAATGAATTTTGAATTTTATCCAATAATTTTTCTCATCTTTTGATGTGATCATGTAATTTTACTTCCTAGACTGTTGATGTGATGGAGTGTATAACTGGTTTTTAAATGTTGAACCAGCCTTGTATATCTGAAATAAATTCTACTTGATCATGTTGTATGATTATTTACTATACAATGCATTTTTAAAAATATGTTTGTAAAAAACATTTAAAAATTGAGACAGTCCCCACATTTATTTTGGTCATTTTTGAAGAAGACCTGATATGCCTGGACTTATCATCTGACATGGCAACAGTCCTTGTAACTATTTGTTTTATGTCCAGATACTTCATTAATTTATGTTACCTGGCTCAAATGGTCTTAAACATCCTCCTCCCTTGGAGATGGTTGGGGATGCTCCAAGTTACTTGATGTCTACGTTGCCTAAACCTTTGCATATTGTTGAAACTTTTCATTCCTTTCCCCTTGGGACCCTATTTTCTTCTCATGTTATTTACACTATATATATATATATTTTTTACCTGCCTCCCTCATGGATCTCCCTTTTATAACTTTTTAAAAGTTGGCTCTTCTCTCTTTGGCCCTTTTCTCTATATATACTCAAGAGCAGGTGATCATCCATACTCTGTTTTTCAGGTCCTTGAATCCCTGCTATCTCCTTCTTCCCAGACTACTTGCTTCCATTATTATTTATGTTTTTATTGGTCTTAAGGAGCCATAGGAAACAACAAAGAATAAGAATAATGACTTGTCACAGGGCTTTAAAGGGAATGGTGAGTCACAAATTTGAAATGGCAGTGATAGATGAAAGGAAGGGATGAAAAAGAATATATATCATAGAAACATATTGACTGTCTAGAAATGTATTTAGTTTATTTTTGCTAGTCTAGTCATAGTCTTAACTGACAGGGAAACAGATGAAATCCTCAAAACTCCTATTTAACACTGTAAAATTGTCGTAAAATTAAATGTATCACAGAGACTAGCTTTGCCAGAAAAGAGGAAATGCTCTTTAGATTTTTCATTATTATAGGATGATGGTGAGATGTCTATATCTATTAATATCTGTTTCTATCTCTATCTGTCTAGCTATAATATCAGGCTATTATAGCACCTATACTGTGGAATATTATTTGGCAATAAAAAGCAATAGAGTACTGATATATGCTATGATGAACCCTTGAAACTATTATGTTAAGTAAAAGACATCAGAAAGCAAAGGTCACATGTTGTATGATTAAAGTGTCACAACCCACAGAGACAAAA
Source organism: Bos indicus (assembly GCF_029378745.1). NCBI lineage: Eukaryota > Metazoa > Chordata > Mammalia > Artiodactyla > Bovidae > Bos > Bos indicus. The sequence continues at coordinate 93,051,765 of NC_091760.1, read as the reverse complement.
GACAATCAATGGTTGCCTGGGATTGGGAGTGGGGATTGACTACAAATGAGCACAGGGAAAATATCCAAGATAAATAGAAGTGTTCTAAAACTGGGCTATGATGATGATTACATTCTTGTGTAAATTTACTAAAAATCACTGAGTTATCTACATTAGATGTATTATATAAATTATATCCCAGTAAATCTTCTTAAATAACAGGACCTTTTTTTTTGGTATGCATTTATTAGACACAGTGAGGCTAAATAAGGTGCACCAGTACACACAGTTAATAAATATCAGGACTAGAATTTGAACCCAAATAGTCTCTTTCATGGGCACATGACAGCATTTTTCACAAATTACCAGATTTTTAATCCTTGATATAATGTTGTGAGATGATATAACTATATAATTTTCTCATTTTACAAATGAAGAAATAAACCTAAGAGTTAAATAACTTGCCCAAGTTATTGCTCATGGTTTAGCTGGAAATGAAATCCAGAGAGATTGACTTATGGTTCGATGGCATCACTGACTCGATGGACATGAGTTTGAGCAAGCTCTGGGGGTTGGTGATGGACAGGGAATCCTGGCATGCTTCAGTCCATGGGGTTGCAAAGAGATGGACATGACTGAGTGACAGAACTGAACTGACTTATAACTTGCGTTTGTAATCCTTTTGAGTTAATTGAGCAGGCAGCAATATCTCTGAAGCCACAAATTTGAATTTATATGATAAACAGCTGTTAGGAATGGTGGCATTATAAGTATGAAATCCAGAAAGACAAAGTAGCTTAGTGTTTTACTGATAACTCTTTGGGCTACCTGACTTGGATCAAGAACTTGACATACAGCACAAAGCCTAGAAGCCTAAGGCTAAGTAACCATCCAATTACTGACAAGTGATCAGGAAGGAAGAGTCAGATTTCTTTTACCTTGGGGGAAAATAACCACATACCTCCTTCATCAGTCTTATGAAGGAACTGACTGATTTTTAATAAGCCTTCATCTCCAGGACATAAACCCTAGAAGAAACAATCTCCAGAGGGGAGGTGTTCACTTATTCATTTAGTATTTATTGATTACCAACTTTGGTGTTATGTATTGTACTGGGGCATTGTTAGTGATTAAATATGGTTTTAACTATACTAATTTTATAAATGAATATACTATCTTTTAATAGAACTTTTCCTGGAATTTAGTATTTTTAGTGAAATATTCAACAGTAATTTTTATTTCTTAATTATTTATTTTATCTCATCTTCCTCTTATTTTGAAAAAATAAAAACTGTACAAATTAATATGGTATAATAGTAAGAATAATCTTCAGAGCATTTTCATAGCCTCACAGTTTTTTAATGTGTGTGAAATCATGACAGACATGCAAAAGATCTAACTTAAGAGTAAAAGAAAAAATAAATAGTTCATTTAGTACACCTTACAATCATTCCCTATGAATAATTCCCTATAGTATTTTGGCAAAATGGGTCTTTATCTAATTTTAAATAACTCAATTGAAGAAATTTCAACTAAAGGTTGATTCTAGAGGCTAATGGACTTGCTGTGAAAGGTTTCTAATATTTAGCCTAATTTTCCACTCCTTAAAATTTTAGAGTACTATTCCTAATTGCTTTCTGTCACCCACTCCCCCTCTGCTGCTGGTTATGACTTGCTGTCCTTTTAGGTAGGTATTAGGTCTCCCCACTGTGAATTATTTCTGAATGAAGCCTAGTTTTAATCTTTACACAAGCTGATAGTTCCTATGTAGAGATAACTATATATTCTTCCTCTTTTAATTGAACTGTGTTATATGTGAGAGTGGGCTTCCCTAGTGGCTCAGTGGTAAAGAATCACCTGCAATGAAGGGTTTGCAGGAGACCCATATTTGGTCCCTGGGTTGGGAAGATCCCCTGGAGGAGCGTATAGCATTCCACTCCAGTATTCTTGCCTAGAGAATCCCATGGACAGAGGAGCCTGGTGGGCTATGGTCCATAGGGTTGCAAAGAGTCAGACAGGACGAAGTCACTGAGCATGCACTCATATATAAGGATCCCAAATCAATCCTTGATTTAAATGTGTGAACTTTAAGTCTTTAATCAGAATTCTAACAGATCATCTGAACCATCATCAATCATTTCCTGAATTCATAGGTATGAAATCCAGGCCCATATTTCCCAATTTTGTATTACATAGAGGATAGGAATGCTTTTCCTATTTTCCATAGATAGATGTCAAAATAGAAGCATGTTTTAATGGACATTGAATAAAATGCTTACATAGATTTTAGGCATATACAATCTGGGTGCCATTTATCAAAAAAGAAATAATGGTTATACTGTTGTGTGGAAGCATAATGATTTTTTATGACTAGGAAACAATTTGAACTTTCTAGAGGCTATCAGTCAATAGTTTATTTTTATTGATTGACATGTTTCTTTTAACCTTTTTATAGAGACTCTTCAATAGATTAAATAATTTTGCTATTGTTTCTTGAAATAGCTGCTGAGCTTTTAGCATTAAATATAAAATATTGTGACAAGAGTCTTTGCAGAAAAAAGAAAACTTTATTACACTTATCTCTTATCAATCTGTTGCCATTATTTTTATAGATTGTAACCCTGTCATATCATAGCCATAGCTCCTAGTGCTAATCTGTATTTTGGAGAGAAATAATGAAGAAGGAGGTTTTACTGTTAAATTAAACAAATATTAGTTCATGAAAATTGTATATATTATATAATGCAATTAATATATATTTTTCCAGAGCAAATGCTAGCTAGTTACCATCTTCTACAAGGCTTGATAGTGATTATTCCTTATTGCTACCCACACACTATCATAGAAAATTCTATCTGGCCACATTTGAGACTTAGCACTGGGGATATGCATGTTGGAACAAATCTTTGATTAACAGAGTTTCCAACTGAGCTGTATTCCACTTCTCCTGTATCCCTGCTGAGAATCATTGAGCAGAGGTTTGTCTTGACAGGCAGTCCTATAAAAACTGGAGCTTATCTGCTATATTGCTTTGATATTTCTATCTATTTTTGAATAGATTTTACACTTTGGCACTTGGTATATTGTCTTTCCTTTGGATATACAGCAGGTAGCTGTATTAGCATTTACTGAAAGTGCTGTAGCAATTCCCACATCAAAATAATCCTGTTCCTTAGTGTTCTTTTAGAGTAAACCCAAAGTGCTGCATTTTAGGGCAGATGAAACATAACTGATATCTTTTCACCACTTAAAATCTCTGTATTTAGGGGTAGCAGTTGAAGAAATTGGATCTGCCGTAGCCAGGCCACATCATTATGGTGAGGTGTTAATAAATTCTCCTTTACCCATGGACTGTAGCCCACCAGGCTCCTCTGTCCTAGGATTCTGGAGTGGGTTGCCATTCCCTTCTCCAGGAGATCTTCCTGACCCAGGGATTGACTCTGGGTCTCCTGCATGTCAGGAAGATTCTTTACCAGGTGAGCCACCAGGGAAGCCTTATCTAGTTTGCTGCTGCTACTGCTATGTTACTTCAGTTGTGTCCGACTCTGCGCGACCCCATAGACTGCAGCCCACCAGGCTCCCCCGTCCCTGGGATTCTCCAGGCAAGAATACTGGAGTGGGTTGCCATTTCCTTCTCCAGTGCATGAAAGTGAAAAGTGAAAGTGAAGCCACTCAGTAGTGTCTGACTCTAGCGACCCCGTGGACTGCAGCCTACCGGGCTCCTCTGTCCAGGGTTGCCATTGCCTTCTCTGCTTATCTAGCTTAGTAGTTCTCAAATTTTAGTGTATATTTGAATTGCTTGAGGAGTTGGCAAAATCACAGATTGCTGGCCCCCGTCTCAGAATTTCTGACCTGTTGTCTGGGATGGGCTGTGAGACTGCATTTCTAACAAGTTTCTGGATAATGTCAGTGCAGTCAGTTCAGGGACCAATATTTAAGAACTGGATTATAGAGAGTTGTCTTACTACAATGGTTAAGGCTGTGAATGGCTCAGATATCATCTTGGGCCCATGCTAAAAAACCACTGAGCTAATACACGGATTGGCATACTTATGCTGGACCAGATAATAAATATTTTAGGCTTGAGGGCCAGACAGTCCCTGTCGCAACTACTCAGTGCTGCTATTATAGCAGGAAAGCAGCTACAGACTATACATAGATGAATGGATGTGGCCGTGTTCCAGTGAAATTTTATTTATGAAAACAGATAGCAGGCTGAATTTAGCTCCTGGCCTATAGTTTGCTGTTCCCTGATCTGTTTCATCCACAAGGGACTTGTACCTTTACCAGCTCATGAATCATCTGTATCCTCTGTATTAGTCAGCAACTATGTGCCCAACTTTGAGCCAGGAGCTGTGGGGGGATATCTAAGAAGTATAAATCTGTTTTTCCTACTCTCCTTCAAAAGATTAGAGTTCAGTGTTGCATCCATCCTTAAAAAAAATTAGAAATTAAATGCCTAGGCTAGAATAGATTTCATGATATATGTAAATCTTAGAGAACAAATAGAAACTAAGCAAAAGAGAGCAAAGTAAATGTCTTAGAAAGGAAGGTCAGCACAAGAAAAGACATGGAAGGAATACTCAGTGTGTTCTTCCAGCAGGCTGTGAGGAGATCTGTGATGTGGAAAGTATTAGAAATGCTGAGTCACAGATGCCATTTAATTAACCCTTGTACATACTCTATATATTGCCACAGTGATAGGTCCTGGGGGCACAGCTAACTAAGGCATAGTCCTTGATGTCAAGAATCTCAGATGTGGATCAAGACATTAAAAAATCCAAAATTCACGTATAATACTTGAAGATTATATGCTTGTTTCATGGTGAATTTTAAATTGATGTTAAACTGAAAATAAAATTTAGGTGATTGACAACAGAGGATTTTTGTTAGTTCTTGATCAGTAGAATCAAGAAGAAAACTATTTTATGAAAAGTCATCCTTCATAATCTCCTAGTAAAATGACAACCTGAAAAAGGATGGTTGTTAATGATATATTAATACCAGAGAAAGTTTTCTAAATTGGAAAAGATTATATATTATGTTGCTCTTTTGTTTGTTTTAATATACTGTGATTAAGAAAACCCAAAATTAGAGTATTAATATGTTTTCATCAAGCCATAAAAACTAAAGACAATTTCCAAAGAGTTGTACCATTTTGTCTTTCTGATACAATGTATTTCATCTGAAAGACTCTGTAGAGAGGAAAAATTCTCTGTTAATAAGTGGGGATTTTTATTTCTGAGATTTTATTCACAAAATATTGGACATAGGGTCTGGATGGAGTCTATTATCAAATAAACTGTCTGGTGGGAGCCGACGGTCAGTGTTTGTGTGAGTATTTGAGTGAGAATCTCCAGGCTTCCTTCTTGTTCCAGTATTCTGACTTATGGTAATATTTGAAACATCCACAAGGAACTAATTCAGGCAAGTTTCTCTAAGAATGTGAGAAAATCACATCTTGAATAATGCATTTCAATAGATGAAACGAGAGTTCATTTCATTTAGTAAACATAATATTGAATTTGGGGTTAGGAAAAGCAAGGGGGATTGATTGAAGGCATTATTTTAGACAAAATGACATGACTTTTCAGCTATCTAGCCCATCCTATACAGTTTAATTTTTAATCAAATGCGGGGATGCAGATGGTAGTTTGCCATCTTATCTAGTTAGATTCTGAGAGGGTTAGAAGGAAAAGTCCTGTGAGACTTGGAATTCCTGTGATTTGTAGCTTGACTTAAGTCTTTTTGTAAGCATGCCTATACCATTTTTATTATGACTCCTTCATTTTCAATGTTTGAGGGATAGTAGAAGCTTACGTTGGTACTAAGACAATGATTATTTCTTGCACAATCATGCCCATAAATGGAATCTTGAGGTCCTTTTAAATAAAAGTTGAGAATTCAGCAGTGGCCTTCAGTCCTCCCCATTGGACAACCCTTTTATTCACCACAAATGAGATATTCTAAAATGTCCTGACCTATATGCATGAGTGTGTGTATATGTCTATATAGATGATGTATGTCACTAAAATTGAGCCAAGAACTTTATTTGATAATAGGTGAATTTAGAAATCTTATCATTTTTGTATTAAAAAAAGTTTTGTTTTTCTTATCAAGAAGCTTTGAAATTTATGAGAAAAGAAAGTTGGAAGAGGCTTCCAAATTGGATGAATCTATGGGATCTACCTTAAGTAATTTTTCACTGAAAGCAGAAGAAATTTAAGATAAAAATGCAGAAATATTATTTTATTCTATATTTTGGGAGTTAGGTACTTTATGACCCATTATTTCCTATTACAAAAAGCTTAAGGCAGATGTGAAATTTTCAAATGAGGGAGAAATAATTAGGAGAGCAAAAAGAAAATGAACTAACCCAATGATAGGGCAAGATCTTTTTTCCCTAGTCAGAAGTTTATGCAATGCTGCAAGCTGATCTTGGTTGAAGAAAATGATAGCTTATTTTGGGGGAATAATTTTAAAAGGGTGATGAAAACATAGAGTAGCTTTCAGATATCTCAAAGCTAAGATGAAAATATAAAATTAAAGAGGGAGAGTAAAAAAAAATAAGTGGTTCTGTAATTATGGAATTATTACTTAATATCAAAGTCTATAAATATAAAATGCAGAATAGCATTTGAAGATACAAAATAATAGGGACAGAGTGCCAATATCCTAAAATACTACAAAATATCAATTAATTATTGAGCACCATGTGAGGAAATGTGCTTAGCGTGTTACTATATACAATGTCTCCAATTCTCACAATCATTCTTCAACTGTTTTTATCCCAAATTTAAATTAATATTTAAACAATAACATCAATTACCATGTCACAGAGGTGTTCAACAGAAGAAGCAGGTTTTCAGTCCTAGATGTGTTCTTTCTACTGTGTATTTCTTCCTTTGATTAATCCCTTCTTTCAATAGACATGAGTCACCACGTCCAGTAATGTGTCTTCTGTTTTATCTTTTATTGTGTTTGGTAGTGCATGGCGCAAGGTAAGTGTCCCATTTAGGCTAGCTAAATTAAGGTATATGTATAAACACTTGAAAATGGGAGAAAGATAGGAAAATATTTGTATGTTTGTGTATATATTTGTTCTTGGAATAAAATACTATGATTAAAAATTACTATTTGTGCATTATTGACGTCTAAAAAGTATGAAGAATTTCAGGCTACTTACCCTAAAAAGAACTGATAATATAGTTCTGAAAAGCATTAACTAAAGAATAAAATTCAAAAGCCAACTGATAGATTATCTAATACAACTCCCAATTTAAATTGATCATCTTTGTTTTTCTAATTTATGAACAGGAAATGAGTTTTGACTGTTCAGCACCTGGATGAAGAGTCCTCTGTTCAGCTTGTCAGAGTCCTGTGACCTACAAAGACCCTCTGGTTGCACTAGGATCATTCGACTGAAGTAAGAGCTAATTGTTTTAATTAGAATATGACTTTTACTGTTGAATCAACTTTTAATAAGATGACTTGGCATATGTCTATAATGTGCCAATAGCTGCTAATTTTGAAAAAAAGAGAAGAATGTGAGCATTATTCTGTGACAAAATCTTATGTATTCCAGTTTCTATTCATCTTTTATTTCATGGAAATGAGCCCATTTTGGGGGAAGCACTATCTAAATACTTTAATTTCTGTGTGGCAATCAAAACTGGTACAATTTCCTTGCCTTTGAGGTATCAATTGATTTTTATTCAATTGTAATTTTATTGTAAGGAGTCAAATTATTCTCTTTTGTAACTTAGGTTGATTCATTATTTTATTTTAAAATCATGACAACAGTGCAGTTTGTGTCATGATATGGCACGTTTTTTGCTTTTCTTATTTATTCCAAGTTTGTACAGGTCTGATGAACTTGTGGGACATCAGTTTATATATGGCCACATGTAGACTATGGACTTCCATTTAGGCATTAGAATATAAAGATACACTTTAAAGAATGTTTATAGTTCTTCCTGGAGAACTCCTATTTTGAGCAGATGATGCTAGTGTATGACTGAAATACTTTTTTTCTGTAAAACAATAGCTGCAATCAATGTTCCACTGCTGGTTCAGGCTTACTATGTAGAAAACTTTAAATGATATGGATGTTGCAAAGGTTCAGAAAACAGCACGGAACCAACAGCTAGGAAATCTGAGGTGATCCAGCATGACCTTCAAAATAGGTAAGGAATTGGCATGAACCATTTCAACCTTCTGACTGTTCTCTAGGTTCTGAAATGAAGGAGTTAGATTAAACAAGGAAAGGTGGCAAATTCTTGAGCCTTGAAGATGAGACATGTAATATATTAATATGAATTGTATGGAGTGGCTGGGTGTGAGACAATAGGGAAGGATGAGTCTATAGGGAGAGAGAGGCTGTGTCTCTTCTAAAGCTGTTGAGGTTCAAGTATTTTAAAGCTGGACAAACAAGTAAATCATCTGGGCTGAGGAAGGGTGAAGCAGAAAGTGGACTGAACTTCACTACTGGATTGAATAAATTCTAAGGTCGTTTCCAACTCAATCTATGTTTGTAAAATTTTGTTTCTATGCAAAACACAATATTGCCTAGTCTTTATTGAGCTCTGTATCTATTCCTTTTTAAGTAATGAAAAATAAATAAGTGAAATAAGATTGAATAGTTTTGGTTTGAATTTCCCTTTGAATTATACATTAGTATTGATGGGAAAGGTGATTTTTGACCATAATAATTCATCAGTTTAATGTTTTATTGTGAGGGTCTTTTTTTTTTCTTCTTTATTGTCCTGGAATGAGAACTTTGACTCCAGGACTATAATACAAGCATAAAACATACTTTGTAAATTACCAGTTTAGTAGCCTCTCTCTTTACGAGTATTTTCACTGAAAAAATCATGTGAACAACCAAAGGAGAGAAATACCACCTGTTTGGGACTAGTTGGATGATTTTTTAAGAAGTATTTTAAAGTCTTAGTGTCTTTTGATTCATGTTTTAACTAATATTTTAAAACATATTTTATATGGAAAAATAATCATTGTAGTTTAAATAAGTATATTTTCTAATGTAAAATTCTTGTTTCATCAGTTTTGCTTTGCAATTTTTTCATTTTTACAACCGTGTTATATATTTCTCTGATCCCATTTAAACCCATATTTCAGTTGAGATAAGTATATTTTATCAGACGCTAATGGTAATTACACTACAAGCCTAGTAGAAGAAGGGAAGTGGGCCAAGTCAATATATTCTGGGAGTCTTATCTAATCTCTGTGGCACAATTCAAATCAGAATATATGTCTACAAGAAAATTGAACTCATGACTGTGGGGAGCTGTGTGTGTTATCCCAGTGTCAAAGGGAAAATTAGAAAGAACTGGGGTTTTAATGCGTTTAGTTGGGCACTCTCAACAGCTTCTTCTTTCTTAGTTATTTTCATAGTTTTAATTTAATAATCATGTGCATTTTTAGAAGTATGCAAGTTACTTCAGGTATGATCATTTTGAGAATGGTTATATTGCATGAGACATGAGATCTTTGAGATAATTTTTTCACTTGTTAGTAGAAATTGCTCCTATGTTAAGATATGTAATTTTGAAATAATATTTTAAAAGGCTTTTGATGCCCTTTGATTGTTGTTATTCTTCAGTTAAGTCGTGTCTGACTCTATGACCCCATGAACTGCAGGGTGCTAGGCTTTCATGTCCTTCTCCATCTCCCGGAATGTACTCAAACCGATGTCCACTGAGTGAGTGATGCCATCCAACCATTTCATCCTCTGGTGTCCCCTTCTCCTCCTGCCTTCAATCTTTCCCAGCATCAGGGTCTTTTCTAATGAGTTGGCTCTTTGCATCGGGTGGCCAAAGCATTGGAGCTTCAGCTTTAGCATCAGTCCTTCTGATGAATGTGCAGGGTTGATTTCCCTTAGGGTTGCCTGGTTTGTGTACCTGATGCGCAGTGAGTCCAGACAAGCGGAAACGTCAGAGTTTGGAGCAGGGAGAGGTTTGTTGCAGGGCCATGCAAGAACCGGTGGCTTGTGCTCAAAGACTCCGAACTGCAGAAGGGTTTCAGCAAAACATTTTTAAAAGTCCAGTCAGGATGGTGGAGGGTAGGGGGAGAGTGTTACAGAGTATGAGTAATCAGTTCTTGCACAGTTCTCTGATTAGTTGATGGTGATCAGTCCTTAGATGCCAAAATGTCTGTGGGCTACATACTCTTGAACATCAAGTAGTTAATTTCTTTCATTTGGCATTAGCTATCTGAAAAAGTTTAGGAAATATGTATAAGATGCTGTTATCTGGGTACTTCAGAGAGACTGTAGCAGAGACACAGGGAGGGGTCTATCCCTAGAAGAACTCATAGAGTCCTACTCAGTTCCACTTTCATATTAGTTGCTGTAGTCCAGCCATCTTGTCATGTAATGTATTTTCTGTCCATTTCTTTGATAACTGAAAGACTTGCATATTAGTGCCCAAACTGATCAGAACTGGTTAGATCTGTTCTTTGACTGGCCCATTACATCTGACATTAACAAAAAGCGTTAGCTCTTTTTTTCAAACATACTTGATGTCCTCTGAAGGTTGCACATATTGTGGAAAATAAAATAAACAAACAAGTGAAAATGTCAGCAGATAAAATATAAAACAACCTACATGGAGGTTTCTAATAATGTTATTTTATTGTCTTGTCTTATAGAGGCAGTTTGTAAAAAAAAAAATTACCAGTGTGAGCAAGCATTTTTTTTTTTTCCATACTCTTTCAGGAATAAATTCCTGTGTGTTTATTTTCAGTGCTTTAGTAACACAGAGTTATGACCAACCTAGACAGCATATTAAAAAGCAGAGACATTACTTTGCCAACAAAGTCTGTCTAGTCAAGGTTATGGTTTTTCCAGTGGTCATGTATGGATGTGAGAGTTAGACTATAAATAAAGCTGAGCGCCGAAGAATTGATGCTTTTGAACTGTGGTGTTGGAGAAGACTCTTGAGAGTCCCTTGGACTGCAAGGAGATCCTACCAGTCTATCCTAAAGGAGATCAGTCCTGGGTGTTCATTGGAAGGACTGATGTTGAAGCTGAAACTCCAATACTTTGGCCACCTGATGCGAAGAGCTGACTCATTTGAAAAGACCCTGATGCTGGGAAAGATTGAGGGCAAGAGGAGAAGGGGACGACAGAGGATGAGTTGGTTGGATGGCATCACTGACTCGATGAACATGGGTTTGGGTGAACTCCGGGAGATGGTGATGGACAGGGAGGCCTGGCATGCTGTGGTTCATGGGGTCTCAAAGAGTCGGACACGACTGAGCGACTGAACTGAACTGAACACACAGAGTAAAGGACAAAGTAGACATTTAGACAACAAACAATCATTTCTATATTATTTTTCTAGATTTTAGAGAATTGACAGCAGATATGTCCAAACTATTGCTTAGATTATGATTCTCAACATGAAGATAAAGTAACGCAAGCTTCTAAATTGAAGTAGTTAATTGCCACCTTTCTTGTATATATATCCCTCATCAGTGATTCTGAAACTAAGACCCCTCAGACTTGAATTCCCTACATGATATGAAAAATGCTCTGACATGCATTTAACATGGGTTCACCTTTAGCAGTTGACATTTGTTAGTCCTGGCTTTCAAATGAAGTGTTTAATTAAGATCAAAGTGCCATTGTTTTTAATAACCCAGAAAGAATGGGTAGAATTTAAATGTTTTTTTAAAAAACATGACAGTGGATTTAAGAATACTGTCATGCTGTGTGAATATTGCGGTTGTTTGAAAAATTTTATGAAATATTCTTATCAAAATCTAATTTAAGGTTTAATGATGCAGTAAAGTTGAGATGATCACAAAGAAACTAGAATAATAACAATAAAAATTTAGCCATAGTTGAGTACAATCTAACCAAAATTTTCTGGTCAATTAGATTTGATTGGGTTGAACAGTGACAAACTACAAAGTAATTAGAAATCACGTATTAGTGACTTGCTGGATTCTGGAGTTTGTTAAAGGCGTTTTATGCTGCCTGACGTTTACCACCCCTTCCTGAGTCTCTTTAAACTGAAGCAGATGCAATTATCACAATTTTTATTTTTCTTGAGGTTCTCACTAACCTGTTAATAAATGTGATTTGCTGCAGAATTGATTCTCTATTTTATTTTCCTTAAGAGGCAGCCTTTCCTTAGGGTATAGACTAATAAAAAATAAAATAAAATAGGGCAGTTAAATGATCTAACAGTAGCATTTCAATGGAAAAATAAAACATAGCATCACAAATAATCTTCTAACACTCAGAGGCTGTGAATTTCTAACTCGATGGATTGAAACAGACTCTTGCTGATATTCTAGGTTCCATGCAAAGGATAGATAGGGAAGAGCAGTAATGGCAAAAGTCTTGAGGAACTTTTTATAGTCTGTGCATAAGTACTCCCACACCTGCAATGTAATTTCATCTAGATTCTTTAATCTACTCAGAATGAGATTAGCTTTGTTAGGAGAAGACTTATAGTCTATTTCTTTTAAATTACATTTTAATACTATCATTGAAATAGTCTTTTGTTTTGAGCTATACCATGCTTTTGAAATATGTAAAATGCACAAAATAATCTAACTATAATAAATATTTAAATTTCATTGTACCATTTATGGTAGAAATGGTAACTTTTATATTATTAGAATCTGTCCTTGAAGATCAAAATTACATTAACTTTTAAAATATTTTCTTTATGAGTGTTGTATTTATCTCAGAAGACAATTTTGAAATAATGTCTTTTCTATTCTAATGAAACAGAAGAACAGTAATCATATTGGGAATCAAAGGTCAGTCATTAAGAGCTAAGTAATATTTTAAAGGGGAAGATTCCCTAACTCATTAACTTTAGCTTTATACAGATAAATCAATTCTTATTTATCTCGTGCCTGATTTCAGAAGTTTTTTGTAAAGCTTTTTTACATAAACTTTTTCATATAAATTTCAAAGATATCAACTTTTAACCAAACCATATTAATCAGTTTGGCAGCAATTCATTTAGTACTTGATACTGAACTTTATACTGAAACTTTCAACTTGATACTGAAAGTTATCTTAACACACAGTGGCTTCATTTCCTTATATAACTGAAATGCATCTGTAACATTTCCTTGCAAATTTGACATATGGTCTCTTATTAACTTACATGGTATGGATTTCATACTTTGTATGAAGTCCTTTCTTGTCCTTGAAACATCTTTTTATATTTGTGTTTCCAAGAGAACTGTTTCTAAAATTGATTTTTTTTCAAGCTGAGTGTTCATCTTTTAAATAAAAAGTTAATACTGCTGCAAAACTCATTCTCTTATTTCTTTTACTCTTTCTTATATAAAATATTCCACCACAGATAACATGTTAGTATTTTTAAAAATACTCTTTAAAACTTTTCAAAGAGACAATTTCATACAAGTATTTATGTGAATCTGTTATATGCCAGACACTATATTGGCTACAAGAAGAACAAAGTTAATTACGCTGTCCTACTTCCCCTCACAATGTTCACTGTTTAATGGGTGTGCAAATAATTACAAGGTAGTGTGATATTGTAGTGTGAGCATGTAGAAAGCAACACAAAGGTGGGATTGATATTTTTAAACTCCCAAATACTTCCAGTTCAGATCAATCTCTTTGGCTTAGATCCAAATAGTAAAATGATTAACTGTTTAGAGAGCCATCTTGTCATACCATTCCAGTCCAAAAAACCCAACATAAAATAGCATAATATAATGTAACACAATTATATCCATGTCTATTATTACTTTAACATTAGCATATGAAAAATAGGCATTTATGAAATTATATAGTATTACTTATTATTTACCTTTCTGTTACATAATTATTAGTAAACAAAATTTCAGTAGAATAGTAAAAAATGACAATTAGCTGTAATTAACTGGACTAATAAAAATATAATAATAAAAGCAATATTTTTATGTTTCATTCTTACCTCTGATAGAGCAGTTTATTTTTTGAACTTTTACTGTTTTAAACTTTATAAGCTATATTATTGTTAATCTTTAAGATAAATAAATTTGAGTTTATAAATGAAGAATTTAAAAGCAAAGCTATTAAGTAAGCACATATTACCTCATTTAACACAAAATAACAATTGCATGTTTCTTTCTGTCTCATAATACAGTAAGAGATTTTTACTCTTTATCTTTCCTTTAAAAGCAAAGAATACTTTGCTTTTAATAGAATAATAGCCTCCTAAGATGGTCACTTCCTAATGCCTGGAATTTGTAAATATTTTATGTTACAAGACAAAATGAGATTAAAGTAGAAGATAGAATTAAGGTTGTTAATTAACCCCTCTTTAAGATAGGAAGAATATCCTTAAATGGTCAAGTGGACCCAATGTAGTAATCAAAGGACCTTTAAATGTGAAAGAGGGAGGTAGAAGAGTTAGTGTCAGAGTGATGTGATATATAGATTAAACCAGACCTTGGTTGCTTTGAAGATATGAGGGACTCCAAGAAAAAGAATGAAGGTGGCCTCTGGAAACCTGAGAATCAAGAAGACAGATTCTTCCCTACAGCATTTAGAAAGGTAAAGTAAACCATGGTAATAGCCTGATTTTTAGCCCTGATGCCTTTATTTTAATTCAGTGAGTGTCATTTCAGAATCCTGATCTCCAGAATGGTAAGAAAATAAATTTGTGTTATGTCAGTAAGTTTGTGATAATTTGTTATGGCAGCAATAGAAAACTAAAATACAATGGGCAAAGTCTAGGTCTTATCTGGACAAGATAACATTCTTTATCTTCTCTGTGGTTTTACAGTATCCTTATAAAAATCGAGAAGGTGATTTTAAATTCCATTTTCCAAATCAAAGCATCTAAGAACAAGAGGAAATTTTTTTTTCATTGTTGATATGATTCAGTTCATCACTTGATATACTGTAAAAAGCATGATTGTTGTTAATGAGGTCTGACAGTCAGGTCTGTGCTGCACTGCTGCTAAGTCACTTCAGTCGTGTCCGACTCTGTGCGACCCCATAGATGGCAGCCCACCAGGCTCCCCCGTCCCTGGGATTCTCCAGGCAAGAGTACTGGAGTGGGTTGCCATTTCCTTCTCCAATGCGTGAAAGTGAAAAGTGAAAGGGAAGTTGCTCAGTCGTGTCCGACTCTTAGCGACCCCATGGACTGCAGCCAACCAGGCTCTGCTGTCCACAGGATTTTCCAGGCAAGAGTACTGGAGTGGGGTGCCATTGCCTTCTCCGGTGCTGCACTAGGCCAGCACATCTATTATCAAAATTTTCTCCTTTTGTTTGCCTACATGCAACCTCTGATTCAGGAAATGTATCTTTATTTATCTTGATAGAATAATCAGCTGGATGGCAGTGGGTGTGTTTACTCTTGTGGTGTGCTCACAGACTACAGTGTCTATTTTTGACTGAACATTGGTGTTTTGGGTGGAGATTAAAAAAAAAAAAAATTGCTTTAGAAGTACTTACTTGCTTAACCTAGGATTTGCAAAATTTAGGCTCTAAGTGCTTTCATATCCCCTTTTCCACCATGTCCAATGCCAAATCCTTTCTGCCTTTGGTCTAGAGTGCTCTACCTTGGTTACTTTACTTTCTAATCAAATTGTATGTGTCTTTCTAGCTATTATTAACATAATACAGTTGTCTGGATTGTCCCAACATTGGTATTATTATAATCCACACATTTCATTATCTGAACTTTTGGCCACAAGAGTTTTGTGGACACAATATTCACAATGCTAAAATTAAATTACTCTTACCTTCAAACAGAGTACATAGTCAGTCCACAGGCAAAAGTGAAAGATAACTGTTAATGCTCACAATTACAATACACTTAGGTTTCAAACATAAGTAACATCACTCAGAGTCTTACAGTGATGGATACTTCATTATTATGAACTAAAATCAGAGTTGGCAGTAACTACTGAAAGTGAATCATCTATACCATATCCATTTGCAGCTAAAAAGAGATTACTTTAAGGCTCAAGTTTTGAGAGGTGCCATGTGGATTATGACTAGAAAAGGTCAGTTTTCATTCCAATCCCAAAGAAAGGCAATGCCAAAGAATGCTCAAACTACCACACAATTCCATTCATCTCACACGCTAGCAAAGTAATGTTCAGAATTCTTCAAGCCAGGCTTCAACAGTATGTGAACTGTGAACTTTCAGATGTTCAAGCTGGATTTAGAAAAGGCAGAGGAATCAGAGATCAAATTGCCAACCTCCGCTGGATCATTGAAAAAGCAAGAGTTCCAGAAAAACATCTGCTTCTGCTTTATTAATCAGGAAGATCCTCTGGAGAAGGGAATGGTAATCCACTCCAGTATTCTTGCCTGGAGAATTCCATAGAGAGCCCGGTGGGCTATAGTTCATGGGGTTACAAAGAGTTTGACACAACCAAGTGATTAACATGGAAATGAAGTCAGACAAACCTGAATCATTGCTCACTCTAAGACCAGTGAATAGCTTTAGATATAATTAGTATTCAACATGTCTGAAAATTAGCCTTCTTTGCCATAGCTCAGTTGGTAAAGAATCCGCCTGCAATGCAGAACATCCCAGTTCAATTCCTGGGTCTGGAAGATCCACTGTAGAAGGGATTGGCTACCACTCCAGGATTCTTGGGCTTCCTTTGTGGCTCAGCTGGCAAAGAATCTGCCTGCAATGCAGATTTTTTTTTTTTTTTTGGGTATAGGGTACTTTTATTGATGGTACACAAGGCAGAGCTCTCTAAGCCCCTCCCCTTCCTCAGGGCCTTAGAGATGGAAACATGTGGAAGTCAGGAGATTCTCAGTGTGGCGGAGATGGGGCAGGACTCCCCAGCAGCTGAGGAACTCTTCCTCTCGTGCTCCTGCTGGGGCTGGGGGTCCAGGGACCTTACTCCTTGGAGGCCATGTGGACCATGAGGTCTACCACCCTGTTGCTGTAGCCGAATTCATTGTCGTACCAGGAAATGAGCTTGACAAAGTGGTCGTTGAGGGCAATGCCAGCCCCAGCATCGAAGGTAGAAGAGTGAGTGTCGCTGTTGAAGTCGCAGGAGACAACCTGGTCCTCAGTGTAGCCTAGAATGCCCTTGAGAGGGCCCTCTGACGCCTGCTTCACCACCTTCTTGATCTCATCATACTTGGCAGGTTTCTCCAGGTGGCAGGTCAGATCCACAACAGACACGTTGGGAGTGGGGAGGCGGAAGGCCATGCCAGTGAGCTTCCCGTTGAGCTCAGGGATGACCTTGCCCACGGCCTTGGCAGCGCCAGTTTCCTGCAATGCACGAAACCTGGGTTCAGTCCCTGGGTTGGGAAGATACCCTGGAGAAGGGAAAGGCTACCCACTCCCATATTCTGGCCTGGAGAATTCCATGGACTATACAGTCCATGGGGTCACAAAGAGTTGGATACTTTCACTTTCCCATAGATAGGATTATAGTATATTTTCTTTCTTGGTGTATTCCACTAAATTGATCAAACCCAGAGCATAGTAATCATCACATTACATTGCTTAATCCCCTTTCAGTAATTCACTAAGTCCTAAGACATGTTTTAAATTAATTTTTCATTTCATTTTATAAATATGGAATACCTTCCTATAACTCCAAAAAGTATAAATATTAAAAGATGTACAGAGAAAAGTTTGTCTCCCTGCTACCTGGTCCCCAGTCTTTCCAGTGTCCACTCAGGCTAAAGCAGTTATTACTATGATCAATTCTATATGCATCTTTATGAATATACGTGTGAAGACGATAGCATTTTTTAATTCTGTCTTCCTTGCCACAAATCATCATCATTTGAAAAAGAGATGAATGGTCACCATATTGCAGTCAGAGGTCCTTAGCAATTCTACAATGCATCTGGGTAAATATTTGCCAGCCTATTACCTTGAAGTTAGGGGGGAAAAATAGTAGATTGAAATAAGTTGAATTAAGTCCTAGGTCCATTCTTTGGGTAGAACTCCCCAGTGTTTGTTCTCTATGGATTTTGAATTTTTAGCTTTACCTTCTGGAAGGATCTTTCATTTTTATTATCCTCCTCTGTTATGTAAAGAAGGTATTGGAAAGTATTCACTTATTGGTGGCTGAGCACCTTTCTTAGCTTGCTTCCTTCCAACAGAAAGTTAGCAACTTAGTTCTCTTTTACCTGTCTCATCTAGTCATAGTCACTTTGCAGATACAACTCTCTCAAAACTTTTTTGCCCCCGAGTATGTTTGATCTCAGCCAACTGGATATGCTGGAAGTCAGTTGACTCCCTTAGGTAGTCTATGCACACAATCATATTTTTATGTTGTCTGTAGTTAGTAATAACTTTACCTCTTCCTTTCCAAAAATTTATTTATGATTTTTTAAAATTTTAACTTTTTTGACTTATGTGTCCAGTACAGTGTTAAGTAATACTGATAACTGGGAGGTTTTCTTGCTTTTGATTTTGTTAATAATGCTTCTGATGTTATCTTACTAAACATGATAGTATATTTGGGCTAAGTTAGATATCAATAACCTCAGATGTACAGATGACACCACCCTTATGGCAGAAAGTGAAGAAGAACTAAAAAGCCTCTTGATGAAAGTGAAAGTGGAGAGTAAAAAAGTTGGCTTAAAGCTCAACATTCAGAAAACTAAGATCATGGTATCTGGTCCCATCACTTCATGGCAAATAGATGGGGAAACAGTGGAAACAGTGTCAGACTTTATTTTTTTGGGCTCCAAAATCACTGCAGATGGTGATTGCAGCCATGAAATTAAAAGACACTCCTTGGAAGGAAAGTTATGACCAACCTAGATAGCATATTAAAAAGCAGAGACATTACTTTGCCGACAAAGGTCCATCTAGTCAAGTCTATGGTTTTTCCTGTGGTCATGTATGGATGTGAGAGTTGGACTGTGAAGAAGGCTGAGTGCCGAAGAATTGATGCTTTTGAACTGTGGTGCTGGAGAAGACTCTTGTGAGTCCCTTGGACTGCAAGGGGATCCAACCAGTCCATCCTAAAGGAAACCAGTCCTGGATGTTCATTGGAAGGACTGATGCTGAGGCTGAAACTCCAGTACTTTGGCCACCTCATGCAAAGAGTTGACTCATTGGGAAAGACCCTGATACTGGGAGGGATTGGGGGCAGGAGGAGAAGGAGACGACAGAGGATGAGATGGCTGGATGGCATCACTGACTCGATGCACAGGAGTTTGTGTGAACTCCAGGAGTTGGTGATGGACAGGGAGGCCTGGCGAGCTGCGATTCATGGGGTCGCAAAAAGTCGGACATGACTGAATGACTGAACTGAACTGAGATATATTATATAAAGTAAATTCTCATCAGTTCTATTTTACTGACTACTTAATTCAAAATGGTTATTGAATTTTGACAAATGGCTTTAAAGGGAGTAAAGTATTTTTCTGAAATCTATTAATTTGCCAAAAAAATTGTTGTAGATTTCCTAATATTGAAAATTCTTAAATTCTTGGAATAGACCTTACTTGGTCATGGTGTAATGTTATTTTTGTGTACACCTAAATTTTATTTGCTAATAACATTGGATTTAGGGTTTTTGCTTTTAAATTCATAAGTGACATTGACTGGGTTCCTATGTGTGGATATATGCAATCTTTGTTGGACCAGGATGTTCTCTTCACTACCCTACATTCTGGAGTGATTTTAGAAGCATTGAAATTGTTTGCTCTTAAAAATAAAAAAATTTCCACATAAAACCATCTGAGACTGCTGCTTTTGGATTTCTCTATTGACATATTTCTCTATTTCTTCTATACAAATCTGTATTTAGATTTTTCTGTCTCTTCTGAAGTCAATTTTGGCAAATTATGTTGTCTCAGAAAATTATCAATTTTATCTAAATTTTCAAGTTTACTCATAAAGTGTTTAACAACATAGCCTATTAGATAGATTCTTTTAAATATATTCTGACTGTGGTTATTTATCTTTTATCATTTATTTTGTATGTTTCTACTTTATTCCTTTTTTTAAAAAAAATTAGGCTCGCTAGTGATTTTCTTCTTTTCAAATAACTGCTTTTTAAATTTATTTATTAATTTTGCTATTATTTTTGCTTTCTTATTTTCTGCTTTTTCTTTTCTTAATTTGTTCCCTTTGCTTCAGTATAATTTGACATTTCTTTTATGAACACTTGAAGTAGATTTTCAATATATTATTAGAGATTTTTATGAATAATATACTTAATAATTATCCCTTAAGTAACATGTTTAACTTTTAAGAACTATATTTTGTAGGAGGAGTAGGAGTTGCATAGTCCATACTATATATATATATATATCTATATATAGTTATCTCCTCACCGCTGACCTTCCTGACCTTCAACGTGGGATAGCTCCTCTAGGCCCTCCTGTGCCCGCGCAGCCACGGTGTGGGCTTGGTCCACTTTGGCCACCTCATGAGAAGAGTTGACTCATTGGAAAAGACTCTGATGCTGGGAGGGATTGGGAGCAGGAGGAGAAGGGGACGACAGAGGATGAGATGGCTGGATGGCATCACTGACTCGATGGACGTGAGTCTGAGTGAACTCCAGGAGTTGGTGATGGACAGGGAGGCCTGGCGTGCTGCGATTCATGGGGTCGCAAAGAGTCAGACACGACTGAGTGACTGAACTGATCTGATCTGATATATAGTTATAATATATATAGATATATAGTTATATATAGAGGCATAAAGCAGCATGGCATATTTTGCTAGAGCAAAACATTTGAATGGGATACTACTGTAGATTAAACTGAGCCAGATTATAGAAGGGCTCTTTCCAGATTTATTTCTGTGTACTCTGATATTCTCTAGGCCAGGATACTGGAGTGGGTAGCCTTTCCCTTCACCAGGGGGTCTTCCCAACCCAGGTGTGGAAAGTGGGTCTCCTGCATTTACCAGCTGAGCCACAAGGGAAGCCCAAGAATACCAGAGTGATACCCTATCCCTTCTCCAGTGGATCTTTGCAACCCAGGAATCAAACCATGGTGTCCTGCATTGTAGGCAGATTCTTTACCAACTGAGCTATCAGGGAAGCCCTTTTTCACTCAAGGGATGTAACACTCTCATTAATAATGACTGCTAAGTCAGTTTTTCATGACTTACATCACTTAGCCCTCACTACCGTTCTTTGTGAGAGGTTTTATTATCTTTATATTTTGCAACAAGGAAACTGACACTAAGAAAAGGTAAATGCCTCTTCCAAATTTATGTAACTACACTATGGCAGAGCTAACACTTAAATTAATTATTACCTTTAACCATTGAACTGAGACTTTTTGAGTATGTGGTAATGAACTTCTCCATTTTCTCAGAAATCTGATCAAATTAAGATTCAAAAAACTTTTGCTTTTCTTAGTTTGGTACACATTTTTGTTACATTAGTGTGAAAGGCCAGATATCTTCTCTAAAAATGTTTGAGCTGCCTCTTCTTGGCTTTTGCCCTAACTACATAACAGTCTGCCTTTGAATAATCCAGTTCTGCATACTTGAAGATAATTTAACAGAGAGAGCAAAGCATCTGGTAGGTCTTGAGAGAAGTAAGATATATTTCCTATTTCTAATGACTATTAGAAATTATTTTCTTATAATACTTATTTTATAAAACTGCAAAGTGAATAGTTCACTCTTGGGTTTAATAATCCTCATCAGATTAAGATATTTGCCTGATACATAATAGCTAGAATTTCTAATCAGAATATCTGTTTCTCCATAGTTATCTTATAATGTCTGTAATTCCACTTGCTAATATGGTCCCCAGTATGAGTCTACATATGCACTACTCTGCTGTTGCAATTTCTAAGCAGTAAATTTGTTCATAGGTCCATTGTGTAGGCTGAGGTTTTAAGGCTGTAGCCTGCTGTGTTTATTGACCTATTTCTTAATAATTCCATACAGGCAATCACACGATTCACAAACTTGAAGGGAAGAAGCACACACATTACCATCATCAGGAGATTGAAGTAGCCATGCGTTCAGAGGCTATACTAAGAATTTTAGCCTGGTTTGTGTTATGTAGAATCATTGTGAAGCACCACAGAGAGACTTTTAAACAAATCAAAATTACAGCTTTCTTGCTCTAAAATATAAATATTTCTTTAAAGAGTCCTTTTGGTGTTTGCCTAAGGTTGTTTTCCCCTTCAGTTTGAATAGGATGTGAGATTTTCTAAGTCCAAATTAGGTGATTAGCCAAGCAGTATTCAGTAACATTCAGTCTTTGCTCTCAAATGTGCTTTTTCCACTGCATGGCTCTGCGGAGTGTCTGGACTTCTGCTATAAATTCCGCACCAGGCAATGTTCAGCTATTCTGATGTCACCTCTGCTCCATCTACTGGAATAATGGTTTTTACTACGTACATTCTTTAGCAAAATCACTATTTTCATAATGGCTTTTTAAGAAACTTTGTCAAAAATCTGGTGCCAAAGAGCATTAAAATTATTGTTAAATTGAGAAAACTCAGAGCAGACTTAAGATGAAACTACTAAATTAATCCTATTCTTTTGTGCTCAAATATATGAAGCAGTTTTTTCTTTAGTCTTAGAAAGATAGAGCACTGTTTTGCACCAAGGGAGAAACTTAGGCATTAGAGCAGAAAAATAGGTGAATTTTGAAATACGGTTGGTCCTGCAGGGTTGAATTTGTTCAGATTCCTGATCTCACAACCTCAGTAAGCTATTTGTTCTCAGATATTCCCTGACCTCTTGTTTCTCCTTGTCTTTGTCCATGTTGTTCTTTCTTCTTAGAGCCCTTTTCTCAACTTTGCTTACTTGGAAAACTCCTATCTCCCATTTTTCAAGATTCCTGACAGTTCTTTTCTATTTCCTAATACCCTTTGGCAGAAAAAAAGGACCTCACTTCTTTGTGTTCCCATAGTATCTCCCATCTATTTCTGCTTTTACATTTTTCACAAAATAATTATCTGTATACATATCTGTCTTCCTTCATAGCATCAGAACGCCTTTAAGGGAATAGAACTGTGTTATTGTCTTCTCTGATCAGCTGCCTTTGTTAAGAGGGGGGAAGTTCTAATACTTGGAGATGACTTTACTTGAAAAGTGTTTGGATAGAAATACTCAAAACCAGAGAAGTTAAGCGAAACACCTTTATTCTGCATAAGAATAGCTAAATATTTTGGGTGGGTGATAACACAGAGATCAAATACAGGGATTTCATGGCTGAGGCAGCCAGTTAGCAAGGTTGGGGCATCAATGAGGACTGGTAATATTGCAGAGTAGTCTGATTAAGATGCTTAGCCAGAGAGAATTTAGACATGACTTCAGAGCATGCTGGAAGTGGGATCCTATGGCATGTGAAATGCTTATCTTTTCCTCTGACTTTTCTACAAAATAGTTTACCATTGATTTTTGCTGCTACCGCATATTTTTTTGGAAACAACAAGAGGTGCTATATTTTTCTTTTAGGTTGGCCTGGGGGGTAAGCAGAGATTACATGTCTGGGGATAGCCAGACCTCTAGTTCACAGTGAAAACCTCAGAATTGGCAGAAATACCTGGGACATGCTGGTATTCAAGGAGTAGATGAATAAAGGAATGGATGATGAATTCTTAGCAAAATGCAGGAGGAGCCAGTAGAGTAATTGATGTTACCTTTGTTTTCAGAAATTATAATTTCTTTAAAATTAGCAAGGGAGGGAAAAAGTACACACTAGCCTGAAAAGTTACTACCATTGTTCCTTGAAGCTATAGGAAGCTGGGTCTACAAGTTGGCACCCTCACGTGCCTCTGGACCGTCAGCAGCTCACAGTAGGGACCAACAAGGGGCCTTGTCCTGTTTCCTTTCAGTCCTCAAAAAGGAGACGATCACAGTGACCCAGTTTGACATTTTAGAATCTCTTCTCATCCTCTTGATGAAATGCATATCTCCCCAGGGTACAATATAGTTTATGTTTTTTAAGGAGGCAGCATGATTTAGCGAAAGACAACAGAGGAAATATGTTTAGTTCCTTGTACCAATACCTTCTCACCTTCATTAATTATTAATGGAATGCTGCTGCTGCTGCTACGTCACTTCAGTCGTGTCCTACTCTGTGAGACCCCATAGACGGCAGCCCACCAGGCTCCACCGTCTTCGGGATTCTCCAGGCAAGAACACTGGAGTGGGTTGCCATTTTCTTCTCCAATGCTTGAAAGTGAAAAGTGAAAGTGAAGTCGCTCAGTCGTGTCCGACTCTTCGAGACCCCATGGACTGCAGCCCACCAGGCTCCTCCGTCCATGGGATTTTCCAGGCAAGAGTACCGGAGTGGGGTGCCATTGATGGAATAATAACATATAAAACTAGTAAAGAGCTAGGGATGTAGTAGAGGCTCAGTGATCTTTCTCTTTCCTCCCTTATCGTTGGCTGTGCCATTGGCATAAGAAGTCATCAGATACGTCAACGGTCAAGGTCGAGAGAGTGGGTAAAGTACACTCACAGGAGCACTTAAGCGTAGCATCCTGGACACAGAACAAGTACTGAAGAAGGTGGGGCTCAGGCTCCGAAAACAGACGTTGCCCCTTGCCCAGTGTTGCCTTGTGCTTGCCTTTGGGGTGGCCTTTTGCCATGTTGTCATCAGCTGCTTAGCAGCGAAGGGAAACTGTCCAGGAATACCAGCTTCATGCTCGTCCAGTCCCTGCTTAACCTATGGAGATTACTATAGACTGAATGTGTCCTTTAAAATTTGTATGTTGAAATGCTAACCCCCAAGTTAATGGTGTTAGGAGGTGGGAACTTTGTGGGACCCTCATGACTAGGTCATGAAGGTAGAGCCCTGATTATTGGGATTCATGCTCTTATAAAAGAGATGCCAAATACCTAGCTCATCCCTTCCACCATGTGAAGATACAAAGAGAAAGTGTTGTATATGAACCAGAAAGCTGGCTCTTTACCAAGCACTGAATCTGCTAGTGGCTTGATCTTGGAATTCCTAAGCTCCAGAACTGTGAAAAATTCCTGTAGTTTATCAGCACCCCCATCTGCAGTATTTTGTTACAGCAGCCTGATTGGACTAAGACAGAGACCCTTTCTTATTGTTGGATGGCTTAATGGTCTTGTCTTGTAATGAATATTTGGTTTGTCTAGGATGGGTTTAACAACTTATTTTCATTTGCATCATGAAAAGGCATACTTTTTCATACTGCTGCATCAATTAGTTTACTAAGAATGGAACTCAAATAACAGTTTACAATGAGATTAATTGCTGTTCCCTACTGGGCATTATCCAGACAGTGTTCTTTATCTATAAAAATGCCTATGTCCATAATTTAGAACAGATTTTAGAAAAATATGTGTATGCAAATCAGGGTGCCAGCAAACATTCTATCTAGTTATAATGGAAGTACTTTCATCCATATATTTTTTTCTTCTGGTGGTAGAAAACATAAGATTTGTTTCTCAAGAAATTTATAATTAACTAGAAAATCTGTTTTGCATTTTTGCTACTAAAATTATTTGTGTATTTGGCAACTGAGATTAGTCTACTGTTTGCATTACTTTGTAATGCCTACACTCAGTGCTGTGTTGTCAATTTGCATTCAGTCAGTTTATCTGAAATGATTCAGATGTTTTAAATGTACTTGTTTTTAGACAGGAAAAATAGATCATGTATCCATTTTACAATTTACATGAAAGATCCAGATGCAAATTTATTTGCCTATTCAAATTTTTATCATAACTTTTAAGAGAAGAAATTCTCATTTTCCACCCAGGTTGATATGAACATGGTGTGTTGCCTTATTTATTGGTAAATATACAGTTACAAAGATGCTCATGTATTCTCAAAGTTTGTTGTTAGGTCTTGAAAAAGAGGAATATACAAAAGTTAGGAGCAGGAATTGTGTGTGTTTCACATTTTCATGGCTTAAAACTAATTAACAATTTGTTTTCCAGTAAAGTAAATTTTTAATTATCTCTAAGTATATCTGTTGGTAGAATTTTAGAATTAGGGCCAGACTAAATCTAGTACTGTATCTCCTGTGCTGTGAAATACAGTGATCATAACTTTTATTTCACTAATCTTTTGGGTTTTCAAAACATTTAAAGTGCATCTTATTTAAACTTCCCATTCCCTGTAGATAGGGCAGGCAAAATTTTCACATTTTCAGTTCAGTTCAGTTACTCAGTCATGTCTGACTCTTTGCAGCCCCATGGACTGCAGCATGCCAGGCTTCCCTGTCCATCACAACTCCCGAAGCTTACTCAGACTCATGTCCATCAAGTTGGTGATGCCATCCAACCATCTCATCCTCTGTGATTCCCTTCTCCTCCCATCTTCAATCTTTCCCAGCATCAGGGTCTTTTCAAATGAGTCAGTTCTTCACATCAGGTGGCCAAAGTGTTGGAGTTTCAGATTCAGCATCAGTCTTTCCAATGAATATTCAAGACTGATTTCCTTTAGGAGGGACTGGTTGGATCTCCTTGCAGTCCAAGGGACTCTCAAGAGTCTTCTCCAACACCACTATTCAAAAGCATCAATTCTTCGGCGCTCAGCTTTCTTAATAGTCCAACTCTCACATCCATACATGACTACTGGAAAAGCCATAGTTTTGATTAGATGAATCTTTGTTGGCAAAGTAATGTCTCTTCTTTTTAATATGTTGTCTGGGTTGGTCATAGCTTTTCTTCCAAGCAGCTAGTGTCTTTTAATTTCACAGCTGCAGTCACCATCTCCTGTGATTTTGGAGCCCAAGAAAATAAAGTGTGTCACTGTTTCCCCATGTATTTGCCATGAAGTGATGGGACTAGATGCCATGTGGGAGAGAATTTAATTACTCATTTGTTTATAATGTCACCAAGAGCAGGCCACAGAGCTTTGTCATGTAGGCAGCTGCCTGTGGACATGTACTGGACAGCCTCTGCCGGGATCTTGCCATCCTTGTTGCTGCTTTCTAGATGTGTAGGTTTAAAATGCAGCCATTTGTCATGGATTTTTAGTTAGAGCTAACAATATTATGAACATAGGCATCCGTTCCTCTTGGAGAAGAAATTTCTCCTTGTCATTGCTAACTAAATGTATATATATACTCATTTTGAATTATGGTTCTGTTGTCTTAGTTTTTCTTTTTAAATTTATTTCCAATTTTTGCTCATTGTGTGATTGTCCAAATCTAGTAAACAGGGACAAAGAAAGGAATAATTTCTTTTTTGGACAAAACCAGTGTGTGATCTCTTAATTCCTAATGATCCCCATAGAGCTGGTATAGTACCGACACGTTCTTCATTGGCCCTTTGAATATAACTTTCCCTTTCTAATCTCTGATCCTAAAGCCTCTAACAGCAGTGCACACTGCAGGCTGTCACCTAGTCTCATATTTCATGTTGTCTTAAATCTCTGCTACGTCTAAGGAAAATAATTATTCCAAGTGAATTCTGCTGTACCAGAATCCATTTACAAGTGGTTAGCAGGATCTACCTTATAATGATAATTGAATTTGATTATTCTGATTTGAAAATTTTCATGGATCCCCTGTTATTAATTATTTTATTAAAGCCATTTGATATTTTTTTACATTGATAAGAGTTTAAAAAAACTATGATGCCTGCAAATTGTAAGAGTAACTAGAAGCTGCCAAGTTCCTATTTTAAGAAAGTGCTAAACATGGAAGAAAAGATATTTTTAATATCTCATAGTAGAAAAATTACAAAACTCACTATATGACATGTAAAATGCATTTTTGACAATATTTTAGAAGCAAATTTTATAAGCAAATGCTTTGAATCATGTGTGCTGCTACTGTGCTCAGTTGCTCAGTCGAGTCTGACTCTGCAATCCCATGGGCTGTAGCCCACCAGGCTCTGCTGCCATGGAATTTTCCAGGCAAGAATACTGGAATGGGTTGCCATTTCCTATTCTAGGGGTTCTTTTCAACCCAGGAATTGAAAGCATGTCTCTTGCATCTCCTGAATTGCCAAGCAGATTATGTGTAAATGCTCATATGTGTTATCATTTATCTAACAGAATATAAAGGATGCTATTATATTTGGATTCTCTTTGCAGGTAACTATTATGTTTCATATTTTTAAAACTTTCACATTTCTATGGCTGTATGTTCAATGCTAACCCTTTCAAATCTGTAATCATTAATATTATATGTATATATATTTTTTCTAATTTTATTTTATTTTTAAACTTTACATAATTGTATTAGTTTTGCCAAATATCAAAATGAATCCGCCTTTTAAGCCCTATTGAATGTTTCCAACTTTTTCATGAAAGAAAATGATGCATCTATAGGAAATACTTTTTAAATACATATCTTCTAATTTATTTGAGATTTTCTCCTATGTACATATTGAAAATTTTTAAATGACTTCAAAGTCACTTATTACATAAAAAGCATTTTTCATTTAAAAATCTGACATTTAACATGGAGTAATTTGGAAATAAATCTTTGGTAATGGTACTGAGAAAGAGAAACTACTGGGATATATTTTTGGAAGAAAGTAGTTTTTAATTCAGTATATTTGAAAACACATCCTTATGCTTTTTTATTTTGTCAGAAATAATAAATGTAGGAGACTTTGGTATATTAGGAAGAGAGAGGATACGTGTTACATAGTTGAAACAGTTCTGAAATTCACCATTGCAGTCATTTGAAATTTAATGCCCTGTTAAAAAAAGATTAGGAGTTAAATCAATTATCCCTCTTTTTATTTTTTATTATTTTCCCAGTATTTAAATGCTGGGGGAGATGACTGTTGTGTCATTGTAGTAATATTGCCAGGATAGAGGGTTATTTTTCTTTCATTCAAATCTTGAAATGATTATTCAAGTTTCTGTAATTACATGGATAGATGATTGCCACTGATCTGACAAAGTACATCTTGAGCTTTTGGTATTTAGAAAAATAAGATATTTGACTCTTGTTCCTGTGTTTTATAAATACCTGGAAAGCACAATCTGAAGATATTTTGAAATCTTTATATTACTTCAGATAGCATATCACAGTCAATAATTTATTTATGCTCCATTATTTGTGGTTATAAGGCATGATATGGCTTGGATTCAGTTTGTCTTCCTGAACTTTTAAAAAAATAATTGTATTTATTTATTTATTTTGACTGTGCTGGGTCTACACTGCTTCACTGACTTTTTTCTAGTTGTGACAAGTGGAGGCTACTTACTCTGTAGTTGTGGGAATGGGTTTCTCATTGCAGTTGCTTATCTTGCCGCAGAGCATGGGCTCTACGGTGTGTGGGCTCAGTAGTTGTGGCTCACGAGCTTAGTTGGTCCCCAGCACGTGGAGTCTTCCTGGATCAGGGATCAAACCAGTGTCTCCTGCATTGGTAGCCAGGTTCTTTACCACTGAGCCACCAGGGAAGATCATCCTGAACTTTTGAGCCAAATTTCTAAAGCTTAGCAGTAAAAGTACATTTGAAATAAACATGACTTACATGTGCAAATCAGGTAATTACTTACAGAGCTACCTACCAATTAGTCACTTATTGATGCAATTAGCTGGATGTACAGCTAATTAGGGGTAGAGAAAATATATGTCAGTTCAAAAAGAGGAAAGCCTAAAATCTAGCTTAATGGTTAGTTTCACTTAAGATAAAGAATCCTTGTTCTCAGGCAAATCTAAGTGTTTGAGTACTATATTAAAATATGATAACTTTTTCTGGTTTCACACAGGTGGCATTCCTAGTTCAGATCTTAGAAGGAATTATTAATGCTTTGGGGAAATGTGGGTCATTTTTATGCTGACTCATTTTTTCCCATTTTATTTTGTTTATGTTTGTTTACTCTTTCAGGTATCTTGAGGTATAATTACCTATAAAACTATTATATATTTAAATTGTACTTTAAGATGATTTGATGTATATCATGAAAGGATTCTCCCTCCCTTTCTTTAGTTAATGAATACATCTATCATTAGATAAATTCTTTGTGTGTATGTATGACAACAATTAAGTTCTACCCTGTGACCAAATTTCAGTTAAACAGAGTTATTAATTATAGTCACCATGTTTTACATTAGATTTTCAGAACTTTTTTACATTATAGGTGAAAGTTTGTGCCTTGGTACCAACCTCACCCTGTTTTTCCTACTCCCCAGCTCGTGGAAACCATTTTTATACTCCGTTTCTATGACTATTTTGTTTTGTTTTAGATTCCGCAGATAAGTGATACCATGAAGTGTTTATCCTTCTCTGTCTGACTTATTTTTCACTTAGCATAATAGCCTCAAAGTCCATCCATGTTGTCACAAATGGCAGGATTCTTTTTTTTTTTTTTCCAGTGGCAGAGTAGTATTCCATTGTGTATATACCACTTATTCTTTATCCATTCACTTATACAAGGACACTCAGGTTGTGTCCATATCTTGGCTATTGTAAATAATGCTTCAATAAATATAGGAGTGCAGATAACTCTTCAATGTCCTGTTTTCATTTCCATCATATATATACCCAGAAATGGTTTTATTGGATCAAACATTAGTTCTATTTTTAATGTTTTGAAGAACTTACATACTGTTTTCCATAATGACTATACCAATTTACATTCCTGTCAACAGTGCCTAAGGATTAAAACATTGGGATGACCTCATTTTATTATATTATATATTAACATAATATTATATAAATATATATGTAAATATTTTATATTCTACATTGATTTGACTGTATCTTGAAAACATTCTATGAATTTAAATTTATAATTCTATTCAGAGGGATATATGAATATAATAATTAATATAAAAAATCTTAGTTTTTATGCACTGAAGCAGATCATTAAAAGAGAAAGATATTGAAGTAGCATTCATCACAAACTCATTCTTTGACTGTAGCTGAGAAAGTTCAGTGAGTTTGCAATATATCTATTGTTAATGGGGTAGAAAATAAAGAATATCTATGAAAATGGTCAAGTTGTTGAAAATTATAAGGTGAAAATAATTTGAAATTGGATTTTTTAAGGTCTGTATATCTGTTGTGTTTTTTTTCCCCTGCTGGTTGGAAACTCAAAAATTAAAACCCAAAGCCATTTTAAATCCATAACATTTTAGAGAAGGTTGGAAATAAAATTAACTGATCAACTTCCCCCTCTGATTTAAGTTAGGAAACTGAAGCATAGAAAGAGAAAGTAGAATAATAGAGTGTTAGAAGAGACCATGGAAGTATCTAATCCAACCTGCTTTTTGTGATTCAAAGAGGCTAAAAAATTTCCCGGGTGCCAAGATTTAATTACTACCGGAACCTGTTCTGTCCACTGGCCACCTTCTTTCCACTATCTACTGTTTTCATTAAATTAAGGTTACACATCATTATTCACTCACCTCTGGACCCTAAGTAGAATTGCAGATGGTGATTTTTGTGGTCATATATGCCATAGTTCATTATTTTTGCTTCAATCCAGTTTTAATCTAGGCAAATTTTGTGTACCATTTATGCAACTTCCTTTCCTGAGACTTAGAAATTGACAACAAACAAAACACATATCTCACTGCCATTAGAATGTCAAGGTTGACAGTTCTTAAGAATTAATTTGTAGAAATTTTGATCATTAGTAAAAATAGTCACCAGTAACTTGGGATTAGATGAGAGTAAGGATATGTACTCTGGCAATAGTGGGAGTGGGAGTGGAGAGGAGGGGAGAAATAAGATGAATGATTAAACAGATAGAAGTAGAAGTGGTAGTCTTCTTGTGGTGCGAGTCTTATTTGGACTTTGAAAGATGATCTGAAGCAAATAGGGCCAAAACTTGTTACGGAGGACTTGAAAATTATATATGTACAGATTGCTTCCTACTTGTCTTTATTTCTTTTCTGTTTCTATGACAGCGTGAAAATAATACAAAGACGCATTAAGTGCCCGGAAAAATTAAAGCCAACCAAGTGACTGAATTTGAACTGAATAATACACACACACACACGCCAAGACACACAGTCACAGCTTTGCTATGGACAAATTAGTGTTGGAATTTTTGTGAAATATTTGAACTTATTTTGTCATCTAAAGAACAAGTTTCATTACCAGCATGGAGAGAAAATGTTGAGGTTTATCTTTTGAGGAAATAAAGAGAAAGAGAGAGAGGGAGGAAGGTAGGGAATTTTTCTTCCTATTACACTCTTCCTCCCCAGCTGCTCTCACTTCCCTGCACTTGGCCTTAAATTAAAATATGGGCAGCCTGCACCTTTGAAGTTTTCAGAAAATTGTCATTTTTACTGTAGGAGATGAGAGGGTTGGAGATAGAAGTGAATGCCAGGAATATTTGTGCCCTTTTAGGTTTAATTGACAAGGATTTGTTAAAGAGTTTTAAGCGTGAATTCTTATTTCTGAATGCAGGATTTAGGGCAGCTTTGCAGATGACATAGATTTTACTATAATTCAGTAAAATGCCATTTGTTGGACCAAATGATAGCATGAGAAATTGCTCATGTTATTTTCTATCACTTGTGTTTTCACACCATACTATACCTGCCTGCCAAAATGAATATGATAACCTCACCTAGCAGTGTGTCAGTGAAAGAAGTAATCAGAGGAGAAAGAGAGCCCTCTGTGCTACTGTGCACTAAATTCCATGAGTCAATTATAGTTACCAGTTTGAATGATACTCATACATGAGACCCTTGGAGAAAGCAATCTCACTTCCCCTTTGGGTCTGTTGCAGTATCATTTGAGATAAATACCCCTCCACAGTTTAAAAGGTTTGGGCATTTTGTCCACAAATTATTATACTATCAGTGTTATTTCAGAGGCAACTTGAAAGGCAGGAGACATCTGCTTTGCCTTGGGAATGCCTCTTTCTACACCCTCTTCTTTCTTGTCTTGGTTTGGCTGTCATTATTGCAAAGTTTGTGTTCATATTACCTTCTTGGGTCAATTTCGCTTTCCAGAAATTGGTCTCTAGTTATTCCTTAGGTATGGATTTTGGCCCATGAGGCTGGGAATTTGGAGTGGCCATTTTGAAGCCATCATTTTTATGTGTACTCAGAGTCCCTGGTATTGTTGATTTTCACATAATCTCTCACTGAGATTCTTGAAGGCCCATTGCTTTCTTCGGTTTATCTCTTAGGCTCTTCTGAGATGAGAGTTAGAAATGAAATAATGGTGAGGGGTGTGTGACCATGTCTGGTGTGCACATTATATGTCAAGAAGCAAAGCTATGAATTTGTTTCCTATTTTTAAATTTCCATTAGTTTTTAAATACTAAAAATTAAAAAAAAATCCTGCTTGGTGGATTTTGCAGCTTGGTGAAAAAAACACCAATGAACATCTCAGTGGTTACAACTTACAGAAGTTAGAATTCACTGCAATTCAACAGAAAGAAGTGATTTAATAACAAATGATATCAGATGATGTCAGATTTTCTCCCTGGTGAGATACATGGTCAAGTTGTTGTCAGGCTAATTTTTCTGTCTAGTGTAAGATCTTTTTAGTTACCATCATCATCTCCTTTGTCCACCAAACATATCTCTTGAAACTTCAGCATAATTACCTTAAAGTACACATACTGCCCATTGCAGGCCACCTCACCAAGATCTAACACTCAAGTTTGGAGCAGGCTTTCTCATTGCCCATCAAGCACCATCACGCTACCTTGCCCCAAAGTTTTATGGTGGGCTCCTGCTCAGTTACTCTCCAGTGCTGTTATAACACTTAGTGGGGGCCATGCACTTGCTCACACATGCCAGAATGACAGCCTGGCTGCCTTGGCCAGGTATTACCCTGCCAAGTGTTAGTTCCTGACATTTCAACATGGTTACATCACTGTCCAGTGGTTGACTTTCTCTTTGCACCTTTTCTATTTTCACAATTCTCCAAAAATAGATTATTTGGAATAGTTAAGCTCAGTTGGAATAATTCCTTATTTTCTTTTATATTTTTGTTTTCCTATGAAGTTCCTGACATAGACCTGAGTGAATGAACAAGGAATGCTCTGGCAGGGAAGTGCAAAGGTTTTGGCTCTGATCAAACTGAAAAGTTTGTGGTTGCCATCTGGGCCAGAAAATAAAGTATCTGCCAATAGAAGAGTAGAGATGTAAAGAGAGCAGTTAGAAACAATCATTTTAATTTCAGGCTGGGATATTTTAATACAGATTATGTAACAGTTTTGGGAGAAGCAAGTGACCTCAACAAAGTTGGTATAAGTGAAGAAAAGTTCCAGAGAACACAGAAAACTTTTCTGGCGAGTTCCTATTTCTTTACTTTGGTTTTAGCAATTTCATTTTGCTTTCTTTGAGTCAGAGGATGATAAATTGGTTTGGAGAGGCAGTGTTTTTTTCTGGCAGTGCATTTAGTGAGGAAATCATGAATTCCGCTGTAAGTAAGCATACTTAGATAATATAATAGGTATATACTAATGATGTTAGCTGGGAGATACTATGACAGTGGTTAAGAAAGTAAACTTTTGAGTGAGATAGAACTATGTTTATGTTTTAGCTCTGATAGTTGCTGCTGATGACCTTGGACATGTAATATTAACTCTGAGCATTTGACTCATACATTTAACTCATGTATAATTATTTCACCTAACACAGAGATCATTTTACCTAACATAGAGGTGTTGTGAGTTTGGGTAAACTCCAGGAGTTGGTGATGGACAGGGAGGCCTGGCGTGCTGCAATCCATGGGGTCACAGAGAGTCAGACATGACTGAGTGACTGAACTGAAGAGATGTTGTTAGGTAGAATAAGTCAGATAATGTATGGTGCATTCTCTGTTGCTTGACTCAAAATGGAGTACTTAATCAATTGTTGATATTACCATTTTTTAATTGTTTGGGGATATATTTAGTAGGTTTCAAAATAAAAAATCCTATTTTTCTCATAGAAACAATTAGACAAATTAGTACTTTTTTGTCTATAACATGATATAGAATGTGGTTAAAATATTGAAAAAATTTGTTGATCTGTAAAGTCTTGTCTTTTTTTCTTTTTTTGGTGGAAAAAGTCATTTAATAGTTCCATCAGTTATTACATTTGTGGCTATGTCAAAAATCATTCATTAGATTGAAGTTTTCAGCTTTCTTATTACACTTTTAAATAATAATTACACATAAAATTCTTTAGTTTCTACATCTTCATTTCTAATTTTGCTGATATGTTTTTGCAACAATCTTATATATTTACAATTTAATGCTACCATATTTCAATAAATTAATATAGTTTACCTTTAATTGTATTAATCTCTCCCCATGGATTTTTTTTAAAATTTGGGGTTAAATGATTAAAATGGATTTATTTTTATGTTTATTTTTAGATAAAAGCAACCAAATGCATAAGATAAAATCTAACCACTATTTGGCTCCTTAAATAAGTTATTTTAAAATAATGTTTTAATATTCATTTTTTCTAAATATTTTATATTATTTTCTTATTGAATTTTTTTGAATTTATTATTATTGTCATTGATATTTGTTATTTAAATGCAGTGTTAAATTGTTCTTGAATTATACAGCTTTCAGAAAATGTAGCCATAACATTGTTCAGAATTTTTTTCATACTTGGTATGATAAAGGCTAAATCTTAGAAGTGTTTTAACATATTGGTGGAAGAATTTCCTCTATCCATTGTTTAAATGAAGTTATGTATTACAGTTCTCCAGAGAAACAGAACCAATAGAACTGATAGAAAGTTATTATTATGAGGAATTAGATCATACAATTATGAAGAATGAAAAGTCCCACAATCTGACATCTGTGAGCTGGAGGCCCAGGAAAGTGGGTGATGTAGTTCCAGTCCCAACTTCATGTCTTAAGAGCCAATGAAGTAAGTCCTAGTTTGAGTCTGAGGGCCCTAAAATGATGGGGCCTATGGTCTAAATCTTGGTTCAAGTCCAAGGACCAGTGAACCAGGAACATTGATGAGCATGGTCAGAAGTTCAGTATTCTAGCTTAAGCAGAGAGTGAATTCATCTTTACTCCATGTTTTTGTTTTATTTGGATTTTCAACAATTTGGATGATGCTCACCACCTTGGTGAGGAGAATCTTCCACTCAGTCTACAATTAAATTGTTAATCTCTTTTAGAACCAGTTTCATAGACACACCTAGAAATAATGTTTTTCAGCTATCTGTGCATTCCTTATCCCAGGCATGTTGGCACATAAAATTAAATATCACAGACCATAAGTCCAATCACATATATATTTATTTATTTGTGTGTATATATATATATGTACATACTAACAAACTATGTACTTAGATATATTACTGGTGTATCTATTAATCTATTTTCTTCCATATTCCAAATATTTAAGGTGGGATCAAAGGTGGCATATTAGAATACTCCAAATAGTTTTTCATGTTGTTACACCTTTTGTTTTACATTTTACAATATGATTCATACTAGGTCATGAAAATTAAAGCACAGAAAATGAAATTTGACATTCCTATATTGTCAGTTTTCTCTAGAAACATATTTTTTCCTGCTATGAGAACTATCATTCACCCTTTTGAAAACAAGTATAAATTTCCTTTGCTTTTTAATATTTTTTAATTTCTCTCTTTTAAAAATTATTTAAAATAGCTTACAGTCTTTATCCTACATCTAAATCTTATTATCAATTGTCTCTTACTATTGAAATAAAAAATCTGCTTTTCCAGTAACCAAAATTAAAGATATAGAGGCCTCCACATTTTTCCATAGGACAGAAATTATCTATACTTTTCTATAAATGTTACAATAAAAGTTACTAGATCTCCATTTTTATAAACTGTATGTCAATGATAATGTTTTTTATGAGCTCATATTTAGAACAGGAAATAATCTATTCTGTCATATCTGTCTGGACATTCAATTAAGCAAAGCTCAGTTTATATGTAAAAACATGTACATACATATACATGTATGTATATGAAGTGACCTGTGCAAATAATGCACAAGTTTGCCTCTGAGGAATGCTATCACTGTGAGTTCAAACGAAGGAAATAAAAGGTGATATTAGACTTTATCAATATTCACAGTACCTTCCAATTTTAAATAGGATCTACTATGTGATGAAAGAGTGATGTATAATCACTGTTTGATCAGAATCAACAAATATTAAGATGGTAAATTGGAGGAGTGGCACAGCACTGCATTAGAGGTCTGAGGCCTGGAATCAAATTCTACAGTAACTTGGGTGATTCTGCTACTTCTCATCTATAAATAGTAGGATTAGAATTATTACAGATTAGTGGATCTCATGTATCAGTGAAAAAGCAATTCAAAATGCTAGTTAATAATTTAATAGGTTATTTATATTAAGGAATGCATAAGTGATATTAGGCAATAACTATTTTTATTTTAATTTTTTTACATACTTAAAAATTGTTAACTGAAGTGCTTTGATATTCTTTTTTCCACCTTTTCCTAAGGTACATTTTATAATCAAATTCTTTCATTAAAAGATGATAAGCTTCATAAATTTCTGTCTGGGCCTTTTCTGAACCATCATTAGTTTAGAACTTAGTCAAAATTATTGAATTTCTTTTGTTGTTCAAATATTTGAGTGTCTATTTCTATCACTTTGATTATTCATTCATTCATTCATTATGCTTTTAAAATTAAAGTTATTTTGGAAGCCCAGCACTTTGTTGTGTGTCAGTGATGTCAGTGAGAGGCAGAGTCCCTGATGTCTGGTGGAAAGATACAAACGTATAAAAATACTTGAAAGACACATAATTAGAATACCTCTACATCTGTCTGAGGAAGCTGGATAAGACTTTAAGACAGAGGCAATGTGTACTATTATCAAATAAAAAATTTTTATTGAGTGCAATGTAAAGTTCTGTCCAGCACCCAGTGTAGTACTAGGAACATGGTTGTTACTAAATGAGGGAAGAACGGGGAGGGTAATGTGCTGAGATACAAAAGCATATGAGAACATGGCTTGCTGAGGATGCAGCAAGCCACCGGCTGTTGCTGATACATAGGTGCATGAGATCTGTTGAGGGAATGGCTAGTAATGAACATAAAGTAGCTTGGAGCCTGATTATTAGAGTTTTGTATTTTTTCCCCTAAGATGGTAAATTGTATCCTACTCACAAACCAGAATCAGTATAAATTTGCCAATAAGAGAGCAATATCTCTGACCCACACATTTAGAAAG
This sequence comes from Bos indicus, assembly GCF_029378745.1. Lineage (NCBI taxonomy): Eukaryota > Metazoa > Chordata > Mammalia > Artiodactyla > Bovidae > Bos > Bos indicus. The sequence continues at coordinate 93,013,799 of NC_091760.1, read as the reverse complement.
GTACCTGCAATGATGTTACAAGAGACGACACTGCTGGAGAGGTTGTTGTAACAGCATAAGAGAGAACAAAGCTCTAGTAGAATTTTGGAGCAAGTTTTAACAGAAGTAGAAAATTCCAGAGACATTTCTAGAGAAAAACTGACAACACTACATGACTGACTAGGTTTCAAAAGTGGTGGAGAAATAGGAAAAGATGTTTTAGCCCATGCACGCACACAACTTATCTATACTCTTATTAAACGCACATAGATAGACGTTAGTTTAGGTGAAGGGACACTGAGACAGATGACACATTTTTTTGCCCTTGTAAAACTCATCACCTAGTGTTTCTCCCAGTGAGATTTTAGTTCTGATCATAATGTTAATTAATGAATGTTCTTGATAGATAACCTAAGACTAAACTCTGCTAAAATGTAGAAAATAATCAGTTGGTCAAATATGATTGCTCTCTTCAGATCTTTAATCTTCAAAATGTTGATGTCACTGGGCTGGTATACTACTCTGTTTTTCTTCCTTAATGACTTGGACTATGAAAATACCTGTGCAGGACTTTTCAAGAATAAATTATTATTGCATTAGAGAGAAATAGAAATGTATTACCCCCCAGATTTTTATTGCAATTGCTTTTGAATATTTGTAGATTGGAATTGAGTAGAGAGGATGTTAATTAGCATGCAGATTTTTTTAATTGTCTATAATAGGAAACTAATTGGTGTTTTCCTTAAAGAATGAATTTAAGGAAATGTGATTTGAAAAGTGTAGTGTTGTTAAATCGCACTGATCCAAGTAGTATAAACTGTTGATTGAGTAAAATAAGCAGTTTTGATTGTTTAACTGCAGGTTTCATTCTGGGAAACCAGAATTAAATGGTGGTAATAATTACAATACTTAATACATGAAAGCTCTGACCTAAATCTGGGTGTACTTTTATAAAGAATAACTCATTAAATGATGTGACCTGAATTTTGCTCCTCCATTTTCGTCACCCTACCTCCCCTGCTCCCAATACAATTCATCTAACCCACAGTTTCTTACCATTGCAATCCCTCTGCCTTGCAAGTAGCAGCTCTCTTATATAGGATGCCACAAATAGGTACTACTGTAGACTAAGATCATGGCATCCAGTCCCATCACTTTGTGGCAAATAGATGGGAAAACAGTGGAAACAGTGGCTGACTTTATTTTCGGGGGCTCCAAAATCACTGCAGATGGTGATTGCAGCCATGAAATTAAAAAAACACTTACTCCTTGGAAGGAAAGTTATGACCAACCTAGAGAGCATATTAGAAAGCAGAGACATCACTTTATCAACAAAGGTCCATCTAGTCAAGGCTATGGTTTTTCCGGTGGTCATGTATAGTGTGAGTTGGACTATAAAGAAAGCTGAGCACCGAAGAATTGATGCTTTTGACCTGTGGTGTTGGAGAAGACTCTTGAGAGTCCCTTGGACTGCAAGGAGATCCAACCAGTCCATCCTAAAGGAGATCGGTCCTGGGTGTTCATTGGAAGGACTGATGTTGAAGCTGAAACTCCAATACTTTGGCCACCTGATGTGAAGAGCTGACTCATTTGAAAAGACCCTGATGCTGGGAAAGATTGAGGGCAGGAGAAGGGGACGACAGAGGATGAGATGGTTGGATGACATTACTGACTCAATGGACATGGGTTTGGGTCGACTCCAGGAGTTGGTGATGGATAGGGAGGTCTGGTGTGCATGGGGTCGCAAAGAGTCAGACACGACTGAGCGACTGAACTGAACTGAGCTGTAGCTACCTTCTGTGGCATCCATGTGGTCTACCAGAAACTCATACCTTCTTGCGCATACCAAATGGTGGAAACATAGCCCGACCCACTGGTATGTCCTGTCTTAACTGTACTATCTGTCTCCAATTCTCTTTTGCTGCTGCTTAGGCTCTGAGACAGATCTGCTGCCAAAACAGACATCTAGCCAGGAAATGAAATGCCTGAATCCCATTCTTAAAGGCATATCATATAATTTCTCAGTGATGTATTCACATCCTGCTCTTGGCTTTAAGGAGAGATAACAGCCTCCCATTATGAACATTGATTCCTCACAAGGGAGAGTATTTAATAACAACCCTTTCCCTTTACAGATTCTACAGAGGAGAGGAAGTGATGGCTAGTGGTTGCCTCCTTTTAGTAAACTCACATCTCATCCCCGCTGTAGGTGGATCACAGATCATTCTCTTTTAAACATGAAATACTTATCACTTTTGATAATTCTGCTTCAGAAGGAAAAGTCTCACATAACATCTTGTTGCAGGTATATCCTTATATACATACCTACACACAAAATGAACTCTGGGCCCCTTTAATTATCCCAATGAGAGAAGTAATAGAAAAGTAAGATTCTAAATAATAAAAGATCACTTTCTCAGAGAGCCATGGCTTTCATTTTGCCTGAAGTGGAAGGTTAAAACCTTAGAATTATATACAAATTTAGTTTAATTATTTTTAAAAATTTGGTTGTTTTGTTTTTCATTTCAGATTTCCTAAATGGAAGAGCTAGACTGCTCTATGCTCATACATTGAGAAATGGCAGCTGTCAGAAGGAATGGGCACATGTTTTCCTACAGCCCCCTAGTGTCACTGTTATGAGTATAGTGTGTTTCAGAACATAGGAAAGTCTATAAGATAATTTTTAGTGGTTTTATTAAGATAATTCATGTATTTCAATTGACCGATTTACAATGTATAGTTCAGCAGCTTTTATTATATTCAGAGTGTGTGACCTTTACCACAATCAATTTTAGAATACTTTTCTCACCTTTCTCCAAAATAATCCCATGCCCACTAGCAATCACTTTCTGTTTCTTCATTTTCCCAGGCTCTGGTAACCACTAATTTATTTTCTCCCTTTGTAGATTTGTCTGTTCTGGACATTTCATAAAAATAGAATCATCCAATGTGGAGTCTTTTGTGATGGGCTTGTTTCACTTAGCATATTATTTTCAAGGTTCATGCATGTTGTAGCTTGTAACTCATAGCAATAACTCATTCATTTTTTATTACTGAAAAAAAATTATAAATACATTGTAAAGACTCTGTTGCAAGTTGGGTTTCTCATAAAGAAGTTTAAAGGTGGAATTAGGCATGCAAAAGATTTATTGGTGAGTAACATCTGTGAAAGGAAAAGAGCAGAAGCAGGATTGTATAGGGAAGCCTTCCGACCACACTGCGCTTCTCCCACAAGGGTCTCCCAGAGCAAATATCACCCAATGGAGTCTTTCACTGGGAGGAAATGCTAGGCTTTGGTACCACTGCTTTGCTTGGTGATTGGCCAGGGGCTGTCCTGAGAATAAACTGGAGGCTGAGACAACTACACTCCTTGCCCATTGGCAGCAAGTCCTTTATTAAACAGCAATCTTGTATCACAACTTTCTAACTAACGTGGCTAAAATATGCATCCATTTAAAAAAAGAGCCTCAGTCATTTGAAAGCGCTCTCTGAGAATGCTGGATGAAAAATAAGCCTCCCCTACATATTCATGTGTTGTCTTTTCTACCTCAGCAGTTAGAAAGCAGAGGCTATTACCTTACATTTTTTTATCAAATGACCATGGCGGATTCATGTTGATGTATGGCAAAACCAATACAATATTGTAAAGTAAAAAAAAATTGAAGAATAATTTACAGTGTTGTGCTAGTTTCAAGTGTACTTGACTGAGTAAATTGTCAATGTAAATTGACTCAGTTTGTGTATGTGTGTGTGTGTGTGTGTGTGTGTTATATTCTTTTTCAGATTCTTTCCCATTGTAGGTTATTACAAGACACTGAGTATAGTTTCCTGTGCTATAATTAGGCCCTTGTTATTTACCTGTTTTATACATAGTAGTGAATATATGTTAATTCCAAGCTCCTAATTTATTCCTCCTTCCCTTCCATCATCCTATTCCTTTTTGAGTCAGTTTTCTTCAAGTAAGAATCTTTACACATCGTGGGAGCTCAATAAATGCCATTGATTGACAGAACTAGACAAGCAAAATAAATATTTCTTACTTGGACTTAAGATCTTCTTTTTGGCACAGAATAAAAGAGCCCCATAATACTCATAGCTCAGCACCAAGGCGTTCTACAGGTTTACAAAGTACATGTGAAAATTGGCCTGAGGCTCTTGAGTGGCTTCTTAAAGGGTGTGCAACTAGATTAATGATACCAGAAATAGAAACCATGATTCTCTACCACGTTTACTGCTCCCAGCACACTGACAGATCTCATCAGCAGTGAATGCCATGGTTAGGTAACAAGCTTTAAAAAACTCATACCTTCATTACCACTGCAGCTCCATAGCTCCAGAACTCCTGCTTATTGAAATCTTATGAATGACATTTAACCATATGCTCCGTCCAGTCCCCAGGCACCAGACACGTTCCTCAATTCCACATACCTCGTTGTGAACAGGCAAACTCATCTGTACTCCCTCAGCCATGAAATTTGCCACTCCAAAAGCTGCATATTCATAATTTGAGAATCTGCAATGATGCATTGTAACTAACAGATGATCTAATCTCTAGGCACATATTGCTTTTGGTTTTACTTATTGAAGATGGAAGAGATTTCTCTCATTTCAATGATGGATCTTTATATACTTCTTATGAATCATGGTGGCAGCATGATAAAATTAAGACATTTCATTGATTCAGTTGTGAAGGACTTCATGGCTTACCGTGGATGATAAACCTGCATCATTTGCACATACTATACATATTTAAGAACATAATTCATTTCAGAGTACACAGCACACTATGTGATCATAGAGAAAAGCTTTTTAAAATTTTTCACTTAAATTCCTTTGGGGCAAAAACAATAGAAAGAACTTTGGAAAATAGTGGGAAGCCATATGTCATCAGGAATTAACTGAAGTTTATTGCTTCATACACTTTAATTTCAATCACAATAATAATAAGTAAAGTAACTTTGTAAATTTGTCAACTGTAATTTTTTCAAGGGACAGAATACTGCAATCTTCTCCTTGATTACTTCTACACCAGTCTAGATACTACTGTCCTACCTCCTTGTAAAGATTACCTCCCTATGAAATATAGATTAAATTAGCAGAATATTTTGACTAAAACATACGAGTATTTCATAGTTTTAAACAATTATCTTTATTTGGCTGCACTGGGTCTTAGGTGCAACTCGCGGAGTCTTGGATCGTTGTTGTAGCAGGTGAGATCATGAGTTGTAGCATGTAAACTCTTCCTTGTAGCACGTGGAATCTAGTTCCTTGGCCAGGGATCAAACCCAGGACCCCTGCATTGGGAGCGTGAAGTTTTAGCCACTGGACCACTAGGGAAGTCCCTTATAGTCTATTTTAGTAACATATAAAAAGTTATGATACGATCCTTTGCCAAAATGTTCTTTTTTTGTTCTAACAAAAGGACATGGTGGATATTAATAAATAAAACTGAAACTCCAGTTGCTCAACTGAATAAACAGGTTGAAAATATTGAAAAAATATATTTACACTTAAAAGATTGTTAACTATTAGACCCAGAAAACCAACAGTACATTTTCTGAAGATAATGAGAGTCAAATACACTTAATACTATCCAGGGTAAGCCTGAGAACACTCTGCTGTCAGGAAGAAATCACATAGCCGTTACAGTGCAGTATTCTTTCTGTGTTGATGAAAAGTTTGATTTCCTGAAGGACTGAAAGTTAAAGGAATGAAAAACATAGCAAGGCTGTCTCTGCTCTCAACCTGTTCTGTTGAATGTGGAGCTTGGTCCATTCACTGTTTCTGCAGTTTGACCACCTCACTTCCACATGGGCCTGGATGTGCATACTATTCTGTCTTCCCTACATGCTTCAACAGCCTTCGTATTCAGCTCTCTTGTGAAAAGCTGTCAGATGGACTTCAAGGAAAACCAGAGTTGTCTTTTGAATGCCAGAAAATGATCTCAAAAAAATGCACATCAGATCAGATCAGATCAGTCAGATCAGTTGCTCAGTCGTGTCCGACTCTTTGTGACCCCATGAATCGCAGCATGCCAGGCCTCCCTGTCCATCACCAACTCCCGGAGTTCACTCAGACTCACGTCCATCGAGTCAGTGATGCCATCCAGCCATCTTATCCTCCGTTGTCCCCTTCTCCTCTTGCCCCCAATCCCTCCCAGCATCAGAGTCTTTTCCAATGATTCAACTCTTCGCATGAGGTGGCCAAAGTATTGGAGTTTCAGCTTTAGCATCATTCCTTCCAAAGAACTCCCAGGGCTGATCTCCTTCAGAATGGACTGGTTGGATCTCCTTGCAGTCCAAGGGACTCTCAAGAGTCTTCTCCAACACCACAGTTCAAAAGCATCAATTCTTCAGCGCTCAGCTTTCTTCACAGTCCAACTCTCACATCCATACATGACCAAAGGAAAAACCATAGCCTTGACTAGATGTACCTTTGTTGGCAAAGTAATGTCTCTGTTTTTGAATATGCTATCTAGGTTGGTAATATTAGGAATGAATATATGTATCTTCTAGAAATGGTATGGTACTAGCATTCCATGGAGAAGGAAGTGGCAACCCACTCCAATATTCTTGCCTGGAAAATCCTGTTGAACAGGGAGCATGGCAGGCTATGGTCCACGGGGTCTCAAGAGTTGGACACAACTTAGTGAATAAACAACCATCACTGGCATTCCAGGGTTATGTCAATTGCACAAAATTTCAGCCTATGTTGAGTGAATATTTACTATCTGCCTATTGGTACTGTGTTGGGCATTAATACTGATTCCCAAATATAGAGACATTCTGTACTCATTCTGTTCAGTGGAATCTTTAACCCTGTTCTCAATGCCAAAGTCTAAGTGTTACATTTCCTAAGAGAGGGTCTAGAAATTATCATAAATGATTGAAGGGGATATTCAGTGTGGTCAAGATAGAACTCCTCTGCATATAATCTATCTTGAGGCATGTCTTCTATTGTATAGAATCAGACAGCACCATGGAGAAGGTATTGTGAGTTACAATAACAAAGAGCCACATTTGAGCTAAGCATGAGGAGGAACTAATTCAAAGTTAGAGTGTTTCAACTTTAATATAAACTATTTTTATTTATTCAACATGAACTTACTATGTCTACTCTGCATTACATCCTGTTGTGTGTGTGTATATATATTTAATAAAGAAAATGTGTATATATATATATGTATATATATATATATATATATATAGTATATATTGGACTTCCCAGGTGGCTCAGTGGAAAAAAATGTGCCTGACAGTGCAGGACTTGCAGGAGATGCAGAAGGCATACCTGATCCCTGGGTCAGGAAGATCCCCGGGTCAGGAAGATCCCCTAGAGTAGGAAATGGCAACCCACTATGCTATTCCTGCCTGGGAAATTGCATGGACAGAGGAGCCTGTTGGCCTATGGTCCTATGGTTGCAAAGAATCGGACAAGACTGAATGAGACCATCTCAAGTCCTGTTCTGTGTGTGTGTGTGTGTGTGTGTGTATGTATTTAATAAAGAAAATGTAACCTTCCCATTTTTGACAGCAAAAGGAAGATGATGAGTTGAGAAAACCGATGTATGCATTTGCTGGTGGTGTAGAGAATATATTCCTGTATTGGTCAGCCAATTGGACCAAATGTCTCCTGTAGTCTCTCACAGAGTTGAGTTTCAGTGACCACATAGTATATAGGTACTAGTAAGAAAGACAGTATATGTAAGCACCATCTGCTAAGTCGCTTCAGTTGTGTCCGACTCTGTGCGACCCCATAGACAGCAGCCCACCAGGCTTCCCCGTCCCTGGGATTCTCCAGGCAAGAACACTGGAGTGGGTTGCCATTTCCTTCTCCAATGCATGAAAGTGAAAAGTGAAAGAGAAGTTGCTCAGTCGTGTCCGACTCTTAGCGACCCCATGGACTGCAGCCCACCAGGCTCCTCTGTCCATGGGATTTTCCAGGCAAGAGTACTGGAGTGGGGTGCCATTGCCTTCTCTGAAGCACCATAAGTGAGGTATACAAATAAGTTCTATAGGATTTAGAGGAGAGAAAAACTAATATTTAATTTAAAATAATATTAGACAGTTGTATAATGATAAAATGGGGGATTTGAAGGAAACCTTCAAGGGTGGGTAAGACTTAGTGTAAAAAGAAATACAAGGTATAGGAAGGGGGGACAAAATGAGTGAAGAGTTGAAGAGACAAGTGTCTGATGTGCTCAGGAGAGATAGTGCTAAACATCCTGGTCACAATCATAATTTTTGTGGAGGAATAACAGGGACTTAAATAGAGAAATAGGCAGGATCTTTGCATGATGGAGAAGGAATGATTCTGGTCTCCTTTATGGACAGAAGGACAAAAGAATACCCCACATGTGCATTTGTTCCTTAATACAAAGTTTTGTGCCCCAGGAGCATGTCAGTGTCAGTATTTCCTTTTTCTAACTTATGAAATAAAAAATAAAAATAAAATAAAATGAAGACTTTACATATACTTGACTTTTCTCTTTGTAGGGAAGTGTGAGAATAGATATTCTTTTTTTTTTTTTTTTTTGACTTTCAGCTGCTATGGTTGGTTCACTACTGAGATACCTGTTCACTCTATTCAAGCTATAATATTAAAGTACTAGATCACAAACAGAGCTTAAGTAACAAATAGATAATCCAGAGAATGACATTACTCCTCATTGAAAACAAGGTTACACTTTAGTCAAGGATCTTCTTCTGATGAGACACAGTTCAAATACTTGGAAGATAGAGAGGGAATGAATGCAAAAGTAGTAATGTATTGGGGTGTATATGGGTTTAATAAATTAGTTCTGTTGATTTTCGGTGGTACTTTTCCCATTACACTGGCTTTTATACCATGTCTAATGTGCACAAATAATTCCAGTATTTGCATTGACACAAATGACACAAGATAAAACATTTTACAGAAGTCTTTGTGTTTACATTTATTTATAGATGTGTTAAATATATATGTTGTAATTTGTTTGAACTACTCACCCAGTTGAGCAAAAAAGAACATAAATTAGGCAATGAAATGAGTGAATTTTACAATATTTAAGATGAAGGTGCTTGGTATCTCTTGGCTGGTTTTCCTGCATTTCTTAATTGCATCCATATTGTGTTTTCATGTAAAGACGACCAGAGCATAGAGTTGGCTAAAAACTTTTATAATGCCATCTAATGGAGTCAACATTGTTTTCCATACATATATTTGAATAATTTGCATTATTTTAAACATTTATGCCTATGGAAAATGCCATGTGTAAGCATAGAATGGAAAATATAGTTTTTATGACTTCTCACTTGAAAGTCTCAGTTCACTTCAGTCTCTCAGTCATGTCCTAGCTTTGTGACCCCATGAAGTGCAGCATGCCAGGCCTCCATGTCCAACACCAACTCCAAAGTTTACTCAAACTCATGTCCATTGAGTCGGTGATGCCATCCAACCATCTCATCCTCTGTCGTCGCATCAGTAAGCCAAATATTGGAGTTTCAGCTTCAGCATCAATCCTTCCAATGAATATTCAGGACCAGTTTCCATTAGGATGTACTGGTTGGATCTCCTTGCAATCCAAGGAACTCTCAAGCATTTTCTCCAACACCACAGTTCAAAAGCATTAATTATTTGGTGCACAGCTTTCTTTATGGTCCAACTCTCTCATCCGTATATGGCCACTGGAAAAACGATAGCTTTGACTAGACGAACCTTTGTTGGCCAAGTAATGTCTCTGCTTTTTAATATACTGTGTAGGTTGGTCATAATTTTCCTTCCAAGGTGTAAGCGTCTTTTAATTTCATGGCTGCAGTCACCATCTGCAGTGATTCTGGACCCCCCCCAAATAAAGTCTGTTACAGTTTCCACTGTTTCCCCATCTATTTGCCATGAAGTGATGGGACCAGATGCCATGATCTTTGTTTTCTGGATGTTGAGTTTTAAGCCAACTTTTTCACTCTCCTCTTTCACTTTCAGCAAGAGGCTCTTTAGTTCTCTCTGCTTTCTGCCATAAGGGTGGTGTCATCTGCATATCTGAGGTTGTTGATATTTCACCTGGAAATCTTGATTCCAGCTTGTACTTCATCTAGTCCAGCATTTCTCATGGTGTACTGTGCATATAAGTTAAATAAGCAGAGTGACAATATACAGCTTTGATGTACTCCTTTCCTGATTTGGAACCTGTCTGTTGTTCCATGTCCAGTACTAACTCTTGCTTCTTGACCTGCATACAGATTTCTCAGGAAGCAGGTCAGGTGTCTGGTATTCTCATCTTAAAGAATTTTCCACAGTTTTTTGTGATCCACACAGTCAAAGACTTTGGCGTAGTCAATAAAGCAAAAGTAAAGGTTTTTCTGAAACTCTCATTCTTTTTCTATGATCCAGCAGATGTTGGCAATTTGATCTCTGGTTCCTTTTCCTTTCCTAAATCCAACTTGAATATCTGGAAGTTCACAGTTCACATTCTGTTGAAGCCTGGTTTGGAGGATTTTGAGCATTACTTTACTAGCGTGTGAGATGAGTGCCATTGTGCGGGTAGTTTGAGCATTCTTTGGCATTGCCTTTCTTTGGGATTGGAATGAAAACTGATCTTTTCCAGTCCTGTGGCCATGGCTGAATTTTCCAAATTTGCTGGCATATTGAGTGCAGCACTTTCACAGCATCATCTTTTAGGATTTGAAATAGCTCAACTGGAATTCCATCACCTCCACTAGCTTTTTTCATAGTGATGCTTCCTAAGGCCCACGTGGGTTCGAATTCCAGGATGTCAATCTCTAGGTAAGTGATCACACCATTGTGATAATCTGGGGTATGAAGATCTTTTTTGTATAGTTCTTCTGTGTATTCTTTCCACCTCTTCTTAATATCTTCTGCCTCTGTTAGGTCCATAGCATTTCTCTCCTTTATTGTGCTCATCTTTGCATGAAATGTTCTGTTGGTATCTCTGATTTTCTTGAAGAGATCTCTAGTCTTTCACATTCTATTGTTTTCCTCTATTTCTTTGCATTGACAACTGAGGAAGGCTTTCTTATCTCTCCTTGCTATTCTTTGGAACTCTGCATTCAAATGGGTATATCTTTTTTTTTTTTTTCTCCTTTGCCTTTTGCTTCTCTTCTTTTCATAGCTATTTGTCTCAACTGGGTGGAATTACTTAACAGAGTTTATGGAATGACTGTAGTCTTTGTTTCCTTTCTTGATTTGTCCCATTCAGGCTTCTCTGAACTTCTGGTTTGAATGTTTTCCTGATGACCATTAGGATTAATTTTTTGCATGAACACCTTATGGATGGTGTCCGAAAGTTGAGGGCCATTGCACTCCACAGTGAAGAATTATGACTAAATCCTGGCCAATCCTGACCCTTTGTAGAACTTCATCAGTGGGATTAGATAGAGTTCTTTGTATTAGTCACAATCAGATAATGTGCATTTTCTAGCCCTGGATGACTGCCAATCTCTAGATCAAATTAAACCTAAGATCTTTTTTTCTTTACATTTCCAGAGGGTTTTCATATATTTAGTGTAATACTTTAGTTTGTGCTACAGTTCTCATGTTTGTTTCTTAAGCTCCCCTGGTTGGATACTTCAGGATTATCTGTCACCCTGAAATAATGGGTGCTTGAGTTCCCATTAACTAAACAGTATGCACCAACTCACAGCTTAGATTTTGTTCCAGTTCTCAAGAAAAAACAAACTCAAAGTGAATAAACAAAACCACAAAACTGTGCTGAATGATTAGTGTATGCAAACCATCTCATGTATGTTATGCTATTCAGTCTCTACATTATTGGAACATTTTTTTGTTCTCATTTCTCAGTTTCTTAACCTTGATTTCTGTCATATTCCTCTCTAACTCTTCATGTGCTTAAGCCCTCACTCTATCTCTTTACCCTGGTATATTTGCTTCACAGATTTATTTTTGAAGTGAAATTATTTGTTGTTTTGTTGTTGCCATTCTCCCATTCTGGAATATAAGCTCCACAAGGAGAAAAGTCTTTGGTTTATTTCTATATTCCATGGACCTAGAATCATGGCAGCTCCATCATCAGAACTGAGTTGGTATTTGTTAATTAATAAGTATCTTGTCGTTTATCATTCTCCTTAACTTCCTGCCTTCCTATTGTATCTAGTCTGTTTCCTTTCCTTTTGACTGGAAAATTCTAAGACTTATTTGAGGTCAGTTCTTTAGCATCGTTAAAGAAAAAAATATATACAACATTTTAATATTTCCAAATATTTCACTATTACTATAGTTATTGTCACCCAACCTGAATCATCTTATTATATAAGGATGATTTTAAGAAGAAACAAATGCTGAATAAAATTCCTTCTTTATTTTGAATCTTTCAATCATACTCATTTAATTGTAGTTTTGCATACTTTACCAAAGGTATTGTGATAATTAACGTCTGTTTAGTCATTTCAAAATAATAAGGTACCCTGAACCCCTAAGGGAAAAAGAGTTCTATAAATGTACACAATTAGTATTATAGTTTTGTCATATGTGCAACCCAGAGAGAAAATACCTATTCACACTCACAAAGGTATTATTGAGATTAACTAATTAATGTTTACAAAGCGGCCAGAATGAGGGAGAAACACATTTTCTTTGCTATTTAAAGTGCATTTCAAAGGTAAAGAGGCAGAGTGTGTTTGCAGTTTAGAGTTATGTACTTATTTATCTTGAATGTTCATATAAATTGCTGTTTTTAATACTTGATCTCCTCAACCACATACCAGATCCCAATATTTTTCCACTTCTTCTATATTTGAGCGGACACAATTTGACCTTTTGTTTTTACAAAGTGGAAGTAACTGGTCAGTGCATAATGTATTATTTTTTCTTTTCAAAAGTAGCTTATTCTGAAAAATATTAACACTCTCTTCAATTCAGTTCAGTTCAGTCACTCAGTCGTGCTGGACTCTTTGAGACTCCATGGACTGCAGCAAACCAGGCCTCCATGTCCATCACCAACTCCCGGATGTTACTCAAACTCATGTCCATTGAGTCGGTAATACCATCCAACCATCTCATCCTCTGTCGTCTCCTCCTCCTCCCGCCTTCAATCTTTCCCAGCATCACAGTCATTTCAAATGAGTCAGCTGTTTGCATCAGGTGGCCAAATATTGGAGTTTCAGCTTTAGTATCAGTCCTTCCAATGAATATTCAGGACTGATTTCCTTTAGGATGCACTGGTTGGATCTCCTTGCTGCCCAAGGAACTCTCAAGAGTCTTCTCCAACACCACAGTTCAAAAGTGTCAGTTCTTTGGTGCACAGCTTTCTTTATAGTCCAACTCTCTCATTCATACATGACTACTGGAAAACCATAGCTTTGAATAGATGAACCTTTGTTGGCAAAGTAATGTCTCTGCTTTTTAATATGCTGTCTAGGTTGGTCATAACTTTCCTTCCAAGGAGTAAGCGTCTTTTAATTTCATGGCTGCAAGTCACCATCTGCAGTTATTTTGGAGTCCCCCAAAATAAAATCTGTTACTGTTTCCCCATCTATTTGCCATGCAGTGATGGGACCAGATGCCATGATCTTTGTTTTCTGAATGTTGAGCTTTAAGCCAACTTTTTCATTCTCCTCTTTCACTTTCCTCAAGAGGCTCTTCAGTTCTTCTCTGCTTTTTGCCATAAGGGTGGTGTCATCTGCATATCCGAGGTTATTGATATTTCTCCCAGCAATCTTGATTCCAGCTTGTGCTTCATCCAGTCCAGCATTTCTCATGGTGTACTGTGCATATAAGTTAAATAAGCAGAGTGACAATATACAGCCTTGATGTACTCCTTTCCTGATTTGGAACCTGTCTGTTGTTCCATGTCCAGTACTAACTGTTGCTTCTTGACCTGCATACTGATTTCTCAAGAAGCAGGTCAGGTGGTATGGTAATCCCATCTCTTGAAGAATTTTACACAGTTTGTTGTGATCCACACAGTCAAAGGTTTTGGCTTATTAGCCAAATAAAGCAGAAGTAGATGTTTTTCTGGGACACTTTTGCTTTTTCAGTGATCCAACGGATATTGGCAATTTGATCTCTGGTTCCTCTGTCTTTCCTAAATCCAGCTTGAACATCTGGAAGTTCGCAGTTTACATTCTGTTGAAGCCTGGTTTGGAGGATTTTGAGCATTACTTTGCTAGCGTGTGAGATGAGTGCCATTGTGCGATAGTTTGAGCATTCTTTGGCATTGCCTTTCTTTGGGATTGGAATGAAAACTGACCTTTTCCAGTCCTGTGGCCACTGCTGAGTTTTCCAAATTTGCTAGCATATTGAGTGCAGCCCTTTCACAGCATCATCTTTTAGGATTTGAAATAGCTCAACTGGAATTCCATCACCTCCACTAGCTTTGTTCTTAGTGACTGTTCCTAAGGCCCACTTGGGTTTACATTCCAGGATGTCTGTCTCTAGGTGAGTGATCACACCATTGTGGTAATCTGGGTCATAAAGATCTTTTTTGTATAGTTCTTTTTTGTATAGTTTTTGTATAGATCTTTTTTGTACAGTTCTTCTGTGTATTCTTTCTACCTATTCTTAATATCTTCTGCCTCTGTTAGGTGCATATGGTTTCTGTCCTTTATTGTGCCCATCTTTGCATAAAATGTTCCCTTGTGTCTCTAACTTTCTAGTAGAGATCTCTAGCCTTTCCCATTCTATCGTTTTCCTCTATTTCTTTGCATTGATCACTGAGGAAGGCTTTCTTATCTCTCCTTGCTATTCTTCGGAACTCTGCATTCAAATAGGTATATCTTTCCATTTTTTCTTTGCCTTTCACTTCTCCTCTTTCTCAGCTATTTGTAAGGCCTCCTCAGACAAACCATTTTACCTTTTTTCATTTCTTTTTCTTGGAGATGGTCTTGATCCCTGCCTCCTGTACAGTGTCACAAACCTCGGTCCATAGTTTTTCAGGCACTCTTTCTCTTAGATCTAATCCCTTGAATATGTTTGGCGCTTCCACTGTATAGTTGTAAGGGACTTGATTTAGGTATACCTGAATGTCTAGTGATTTTGCCTGCTTTTTTCAATTTAAGTCTGAATTTGGCAATGAGGAGTTCATGTAATTCCCAGTCTTGTTTTTGCTGACTGTATAGAGCTTCTCCATCTTTGGCTGCAAAGAATATAACCGATCTGTTTTCAGTAGTGACCATCTGGTGATGTCCATGTGTAGAGTCTTCTCTTGTGTTGCTGGAAGAGGGTGTTTGCTATGACCAGTGGGTTCTCTTGGCAAACTCTGTTAGGCTTTTCCTGCCTGTTAGGCAAATTTGCCCGTTACTCCAGGTATTTCTTGACTTCCTACTTTTGCATTCCAGTCCCCTATAATGAAAAGGACATCTGTTTTTGGTGTTAGTTCTAGAAAGTCTTGTAGGTTTTCATAGAACCATTCAACTTCAGCTTCTTCAGCATTCTCTTAGTCCTGTTTTTATTTTTGTTTTGTTTTGTTGTTGTTGTTGTTGATATGTTACAGTTTATTTTGTCCTTTGAGTATGACTTTTGGCAAAGCTACTAAATTTTGACATCTTTTATATCTAGCCAGATGTTGGTGTGATAGTACAGTTTTGATGCTTTAGGATGAGTATGACGCTTCAGATTGCTGCCTTTCAATTGAGTGGGTTTTAAGATGTAAGCTCTGAGAGGATGAGACACAGGCTATAGTCATGTTGCTTTCCTGCCATATTTATTTTGTTTTATGCTGTTTGAGGACTTTGAAATTGAACCTAAGCATTCAAGAATTTTTTAATGGGCTCCAAATATGAATTTTGGCTCTGAACTTTGTCAGAGTTCTTTACTTCCATTGTTAAGTTTGCCTCCTGTTTACCTCCTTAGTACAATGTTTTCAGTAGATTACCGCAGACTCCTCTCAGTTAATATTGATCCTTTTGTCCTAATTTAGTGCATATTTCACAGCCATTGGTTGTGTAAAGGCATAAGGATTTCATGATTAGCTATGGTTTATTTCTACCAATATCCAGTTAGTTAAGATACCAAAAGGCCAGGGCCCAGCTAGGAGCTCTAGTTGAATTAACATCAAGCCACCATCTGATTATTTTTGCATGATCCCTTGCTTAGCATAAAGCTTTACAGAAAATGTAAAATTAAATTTGTTACTCTTGTGCATAGAGGATGATTAATCTGTTCTGTATTTTCCTTCCAGACCCCACAGTTATCTGTCCCTCTATGACAAGTAGCCCAGAGGTTTTTAGGGTTTTCAATTTTGTTTTGGAAAATGTTTGCTTGGCTAATAATGGAGAAGAAACTTAGGAAAGATAATACATCTTGATATGGAAAGAATAGGTATAAAACTGAATTTTAAAGTTACATAAAAGGCATAGGTCCATGGTGTGTCAAAGAAACATGAGGTTTATCTGAAAAGTTAGTTAAGGTTATGGCCTTCTATATTAATAAAGCCAAGGGAATGTCACTCAGCTTCTCTCCTTCTACCCTCAAGGTACAAAAATTAAATTAGATTCTTCTCTAGTGCCTTATCACATAAATACAGATATTCTGATGTGAAGTTAGGACACTGGCTAATCACATCATTGTGATTGTTACATGATATATAAAACACAATTCTATAGATTAGCAGAAAATAAACTAATGGGTTAATATATTTGGTTTTATATTGCTATAAGAACCCATGAAGAGATGAAATGACATCTTTGGGGTTAGAGTTGGATTTGTGTTCTCTAGAGATGATGAAATTTTTAGATTTTCTTTTCCTCCCTCCAAACTGACACAATATTTCACAAGTTAAGGGAAACATTGAAAGTGTAATGAAAACACAATGCCCAAGACTGCCTAAATCATCTCATTTATTTACATTTCTAGATTTTGCAAAGCTAAATTATTGAATTTCATCATTGTTTTGACAGAGCCATGCTGAAAAGTAATCTAGTAATTCTTTGAAGGTGCTTTTAGCTAGAGCTAAAACTACAAAGGCTAGAGGGTTAGAAATACACCTCATTCAACATAGGGTTTGACGAGAATGTGCTTTGTTCTCTTGACCTCCAAATTGACTAAAGATTACTTTGTTATTTTTAACTTCTAAAATAGAAGATGGAAATGTATCATCATATACACTTACATAAATGTTTGCATCTTTACAGATAGATAAATATGTCACTATCCTCTTGTTCTGTTGTATGTACACTTATTTGCTTGGCTAGTTGGGGTATTATGAACTTATTTATATTCAGTAAAATAATACCACCCTCTCCTGTAATGAAAGTTACTATGTCTTAAATCTGAATATTGATTTTTAAAAAATGTAACCTAGAAAATAAGTGTACATATATGCAACTTTGAAGCTGTTGGAGATATATTTGTCTGAAAAACTCTTATCACATACATGAAGATTATTTGAAGTACAATCCAGCTTTTGGGTAAAAAGCCTATATCTGCTTTTACTCTTTGTATTGCAAAGCATAGTTATTTATATCAAGTTGTCCCATGATTTGATCACTATCCCAGGGGGTTCAGTGGTAAAGAATCCACCTGCCAATTCAGGAGAGCCAGGAGATGTGGGTTCAGTCCCTGGGTCAGGAAGATACTCTAGAGGAAGAAGTGGCTACCCACTCCAGTATTCTTGCCTGGAAAACTCCATGGACAGAGGGGCCTGGTGGGCTACAATTCATGTGGTCACAAAGAGTCTGAAAGGACTGAGCATACATGCACCACAATAGTTAGCACAGTGGTGGATGGAATGAAATAATCTTTTGTTGAATAAATGGGTTAAAGATGTGATAGTAAATTCAGAAGTAATACTGAAAGTTTGTCATGAAAGGAAGAAAGCGTTAAAATTGAAGTCATTGAGCAATTTTAGCAAATGTTGGAGGGTTTAAGGTATTGAAGTTCTCATAGTAGAGAATCGCACATTTCATTGAGCTCTCTTCCTTAACTGGACCAAATGTGATACATTGCTATGCTCACGTAGACATGTCTGCATTCAACTGGGGAATAATCCTTTAGCTCTGAATTGCTAAATGATTAGTCTCTTGTTTGCCATGAACCTTATGGTCTGTATCCCTTGTTTAAGCAATTAATCATGTACTGCTTTGCAGTGTTTCCTCGGTCGTTCCCTTGTTTAGTGTGTTTGTGTGTATGTGTGTGTGTATGTGTGTGTGTGTGTGTGTTGTGGATGTCAGTCCTCAATTGTATGCTCTTAACTCATAAAACTTCAAATATTTTGCTGATTTGATAGTATTTTGAAGAATTCCAGAAGAGACTCATTACTATAAACTAGGATAGAACAGTATAATATTCATTCGAAGAGTTACCATTTTATAGTTATGAGAAAAGACATAACCTATATGAGTTGACCCCTAAAAAGAAAGAAGACATAAAGGGAAACTGTGGAAAGAACTGTGAATTAGTCATTATTAATGTGGGTTGGGGAGGGCTAATACAGTAATCTGCAGGACCTTATCACAGCACATTGTATTTTAAGTACAAAAATTATCAAAGCCTTGGAATATATTAGTGTATTAAGGAAGTCTGCTTATCTAGGCATATCTGTGATCTATCTCATTTCCTTCATCTGTTAAGTTGATTAAGACAAGTGTGTAGTGTTTGGTGACAATGAAGAATGGGTGAGATAAACAGCACAGCTGAGGCATATTGCATTTGCAGATTTAAGGCTCATTAAAAATTCACTTTAGACAACAATATAAAGAAATGTGACTTTTCATAGATTTCCATGAGTCAAAGTGTCTGGAAAGGCAGCCTAAAAGACAGAAAGGAGTCAATGTAAACATGAATGGAAGAGAATGATTGGTACAGCCACAAGTGTGTGGTATTAGAAGCAAATTTAAACTGTACTTAAAAAGATAATCACAAATGAATGGATGAATTTTACTAGAAAATCAGTAAAAACTAAATAATTTAAAATTTTCCCATTCTTAAGTAATTCAGAAGTAGCTCACTGAACAGAATTACAGACTGAGAATTGTTGGAAAACCATAGTTGTTAATGTCCATTTTATCCCTGGTGGTTGTTCAGTTGCTAAGTCATGTTCAACTCTTTGCATCCCCGTGGACTGCAGCATGTCAGGCTTCCCTGTCCTTCACCGTCTCCCAGAGCCTGCTCAAACTCCTGTCCTTTGAGTTGGTGATGCCATCCAACCATCTCATCTTCTGTTGTCCCGTTCTCTTCCTGTCTTCAATCTTTTCTAGCATCAGGGTCTTTTTCGGTGAGTCAGCTCTTCGCATCAGATGGCCAAAATACTGGAGCTTCAGCTTCAGCACCAGTCCTTCCAATGAATATTCAGGGTTGATTTCCTTTAGGACTGACTAGTTTGATTTCTTTTCTGTCCATGGGACTCTCATGAGTCTTCTCCAGCACCACATTTGAAAGTATCAATTCTTCAGTGCTCAGCCTTCTTTATGGTGCAACTCTCACATCCGTACATGACTACTGGAAAAACCCATAACTTTGACTATGTGGGATTTGTCAACAAGGTGATGTCTCTGATTCTTAATAAGCTGTCTAGGTTTGTCATTGCTTTGCTTCCAGGGAGCAAGAAAATTTAATTTCATGGCTGCAATCACTGTCCACAGTGATTTTGTAGCCCAAGAAAATAAAGCTTGTCATAGATTCCACTTTTTCCCCATCTATTTGCCCTGAAGTGAGGGGACCCAGTGCTATGATCTTGGTTTTTTGAATGTTGAGTTTGAAGGTTTGACTGATTTGATCTCCTTGCCATCCAAAGGACTCTCAAAAGTCTTCTCCATAGTTCAAAGGCATCAATTCTCTGGTACTCAGCCATCCATACATGACTACTGGAAAGATCCATATTTAATGTCATGTTCTCCACAACCTCATGAATATTATTTATTACATACAAGAGAATATCAATATGCCTATACTTTTTTAAGAAGTCTTGTAATAGTATGAACTTTTGGTTATACATAAATGAAATACCGATGTAACTAGAGAAAGATTTTTCTACAAGTAAGGAAACATCTAAAGAAATTGTTAGTGACCATATTGGCACGTCAGGTAAACAGTTTGATAAATCAAGGATTGATTTAAAAGATATTTTCCTTATTGTAATTATTGCTTGTCTTTCACTTGTATAAACTTGCTTGATTTAGGAAGTCTTTATTTTTATCCTTCAATGCACTACATAGTCTTTCCACTTATGCTACTCAGGTTCTAGTTCTCACTGAGATCTAATAATGCTGCTAGATCTCTGTCTCATTGTAACAACCTCCTGCTGTTGCTAGATCCTGGATTCTTCACCAGCCTCTTACCATAGCTCTGCCCAAACTTCTGTAGAATATCTGTCAATTAACTCCTTTGTGTGAGATGTCTGCCAGAACCCTGAATGACCCAAAGGTAAATAGCAGTGATGAAGAGAAGCAGTGCTCATATTGTTCTCTCAGTTCTTGCTGTATTTGGAGAATAGGAGAATGAGACTTTTCAGAGATTTTGACACTGAGAAGTCTTGGGTGGATACATTAGGAGAGCATCTTCAGAGTCTTCATAACTTAACTGCATGCATTGAAAAAAAAAACACCTAAGCCCAAGGGCAATGTTAGAGTCACTTCTTCTAAAAGCTGCTCCTCTGTAACATTTAAAAATATTGTCCTCAGAATTCTGTTGTGTTAAAACAGAATTCCAAGACCATATCAAAGCTTAGGCTAAGAATTCTGTTTTTCCCATTTTTCTGTTCTTAGATGGATAGTGAATGACCTATCTTATGTGGCTATTTTCTTGCCATTTGTTCAGTCCCTTTTTATCCACACAGGTATGATATAGACAGTATAGCTCCACTCAGTACTGTCCTCCCAACAGTAAGCTATCTAACACAGCAAATGACCTATATTTGGTTTGACTATTACCATTTTGCATAAATTTGTCCCTTCTTATCATACTTAAAAAAGAAAGTTGCTCCATCCCTTGTTCAATTTTAAAAGTTGCCCCCCAAATTTAGGACCTTTCATTGTGTTGGCATTGTATTATATTATCAGATCAGATCATTCTCTCAGTCATGTCTGACTCTTTGCGACCCCGTGAATCGCAGCACGCCAGGCCTCCCTGTCCATCACCAACTCCCGGAGTTCACTGAGACTCACATCCATCGAGTCAGTGATGCCATCCAACCATCTCATCCTCTGGCGTCCCCTTCTCCTCCTGCCCCCAATCCCTCCCAGCATCAGAGACTTTTCCAATGAGTCAACTCTTTGCATGAGGTGGCCAAAGTACTGGAGTTTCAGCTTTAGCATCATTCCTTCCAAAGAATACCCAGGGCTGATCTCCTTCAGAATGGACTGGTTGGATCTCCTTGCAGTCCAAGGGACTCTCAAGAGTCTTCTCCAACACCACAGTTCAAAAGCATCAACTCTTCGGCGCTCAGCCTTCTTCACAGTCCAACTCTCACATCCATACATGACCAAAGGAAAAACCATAGCCTTGACTAGATGAATCTTTGTTGGCAAAGTAATGTCTCTGCTTTTGAATATGCTATCTAGGTTGGTCATAACTTTCCTTCCAAGGAGTAAGCGTCTTTTAATTTCATGGCTGCAGTCACCATCTGTAGTGATTTTGGAGCCCAGAAAAATAAAGTCTGACACTGTTTCCACTGTTTCCCCATCTATTTCCCATAAAGTGGTGGGACCAGATGCCATGATCTTCGTTTTCTGAATGTTGAGCTTTAAGCCAACTTTTTCACTCTCCACTTTCACTTTCATCAAGAGGCTTTTGAGTTCCTCTTCACTTTCTGCCATAAGGGTGGTGTCATCTGCATATCTGAGGTTATTGATATTTCTCCCGGCAATCTTGATTCCAGTTTGTGCTTCTTCCAGTCCAGCGTTTTTCATGATGTACTCTGCATATAAGTTAAATAAACAGGGTGACAATATACAGCCTTGACGAACTCCTTTTCCTATTTGGAACCAGTCTGTTGTTCCATGTCCAGTTCTAACTGTTGCTTCCTGACCTGCATACAAATTGCTTAAGGGGCAGGTCAGGTGGTCTGGTATTCCCATCTCTTTCAGAATTTTCTACAGTTTATTGTGATCCACACAGTCAAAGGCTTTGGCATAGTCAATAAAGCAGAAATAGATGTTTTATTGGAACTCTCTTGCTTTTTCTGTGATCCAGCAGATGTTGGCATTTCGATCTCTGGTTCCTCTGCCTTTTCTGAAACCAGCTTGAACATCAGGAAGTTCACAGTTCACATATTGCTGAAGCCTGGCTTGGAGAATTTTGAACATTACTTTACTAGTGTGTGAGATGAGTGCAATTGTGTGGTAGTTTGAGCATTCTTTGGCCTTGCCTTTCTTTGGGATTGGAATGAAAACTGACCTTTTCCAGTCCTGTGGCCACTGCTGAGTTTTCCAAATTTGCTAGCATATTGAGTGCAGCACTTTTACAGCATCATCTTTCAGGATTTGGAATAGTTCAATTGGAATTCCATCACCTCCACTAGCTTTGTTCGTAGTGATGCTTTCTAAGGCCCACTTGACTTCACATTCCAAGATGTCTGGCTCTACGTCAGTGATCACACCATTGTGATTATCTGGGTCGTGAAGATCTTTTTTGTACAGTTCTTCTGTGTATTCTTGCCATCTCTTCTTAATATCTTCTGCTTCTGTTAGGTCCATACCATTTCTGTCCTTTATCGAGCCCATCTTTGCATGAAATGTTCCTTTGGTATCTCTGATATAGATTTATTTAATATCTCAAATCAGTTACCTTCATATGTGACTAAGTCTTCTTTAAAAAAAAAGAAAAACAACAGTTAAAGTTTCAAAGTTAAAAACCAAACCTGATAATTCAGAATAAGGTATTATCTACTCTTAGGGAGTAAAGAGTAGTATCAAGCATAGCTAGAATATTCATTTCACTTTGGCCTTACTAAAATAAGTCCTCTTTGCCTACAGTATCAATACCTTTCAGTTTAAATTGCCAGCTTAAAGGGCTTGCTAATGCTTTTTTTTTTTTTTAAACATAGCAGAAATTTGGATTGATTTATGTAAGATGAAAATAGTTACTTTATATGATAAAATGTGTCACAAGTATTGAAATATGATGGTTCATTTTGAGTCAGTGGAACTACTGAAATTTTAAGGTGTTTATAAGGATACCAATGTGCTTAATTGCATGAGTCCTTAGTGTATCATGATGGGTATAGATTTTTAGAGAAATAAAGAGTATCCCAATGTATTTAGTTTTTCCATATTCTTTTCTCTTATGAGACAGAATAATTTATCAGTATTGATATAAGATGATTTATCATAATAATCATATGAATTATCTGGTAATTTATTTCTTTGTAATTAAATTCTCTCCTCTGGTCTTCATATATTAAAAGCAAGTGAAATGGGTTTAATTTTTAACAATACAAGCCCATTAGAGACTAGTTGTAATGAAAAACCTCTGGTGAGAATTGGATTAATTCAAGTATTGAACAATAGGCTTTTTGCAGTATATTCTATTGATTATTTTATTCACTTTGACTCAGAATACACTTTCTAGATAATAATTTATGGCAGTCATCATGATAATTTCTTGGTAATATCTGTGAATAATAGACAAATCACCACCAAACTATGGTCAATGAAGTTATGGTCAATGACTTCTGAATGATGGCATCCAGAAGCATTGGCTTCTTGTATGACATTTTAGCAGTAAGTGTAGTTACTCCTTTCTTCCAGTTATAAAACAAAATGATAAAATACGACATCAGATCTAAGTATTTTTGAAAATTTGTTGATTTGATGAATTTATTTCTATGGTTAGCTTTTTCATGAAGAGAATATAACTTCAATAATTATATAAACTAAGACTCTTTAGACAAGGCTGTGGTCCATATGATCAGATTGGTTAGTTTTCTGTGATTATGGTTTTCATTCTGTCTGCCCTTTGATGGAGAAGGATAAGAGGCTTATGGAAGCTTCCTGATGGGAGAGACTGACTGAGGGAAAAACTGGGTCTTGTTCTGATGGGCAAGGCCATGTTCAATAAATCTTTAATCCAATTTTCTGTTGATGGGGAGGCCTGTGTTCCCTCCCTGTGTTTGACCTGAGGCCAAAGGATGGTGGAGATAATGAAGATAATGGTGACCTCCTTCTAAAGGTCCCATGCTGAAAAAGGTCAGTTTTTCTTCCAGTCCTAAGGAAAGGCAATGCCAAAGAATGTTCAAACTACTGCACAATTGCACTCATCTCACATGCTAGCAAAGTAATTCTCAAAATTCTCCAAGCCAGGCTTCAGAAATACATGAAATGTAAACTTCCAGATGTTTAAGCTGGATTTAGAAAAGGCAGAGGAACCAGAGATCAAATTGCCAATATCTGCTGGATCATCAAAAAAGCAAGAGAGTTCCAAAAAACATCTACTTCTGCTTTATTGACTACACCAAAGCCTTTGACTGTGTGGATTACAGAAAACTGTGGAAAGTTCTTAAAAGAGGACCACCTGACCTGCTTCCTGAGAAATCTGTATGCAGGTCAAGAAGCAACAGCTAGAACTGGACATGGAACAACAGACTGGTTCCAAATTAGGAAAGAGGTACATCAAGGCTGTATATTGTCACCCTGCTTATTTAAGTTATATGCAGAGTATATCATGCGAAATGCTGGACTGGATGAAGCCCAAGCTGGAATCAAGATTGCCAAGAGAAATACCAATAACCTCAGATATGCAGATGACACCACCCTTATGGCAGAAAGTGAAGAATTGAAGAGACTCTTGCTAAAAGTGAAAGACGGGAGTGAAAAAGTTGGCTTAAAGCTCAACGTTCAGAAAACTAAGATCATGGCATCTAGTCCCATCACTTCATGGCAAATAGATGGGGAAACAACATAAACTGTGACAGACTTTATTTTGGGGGGCTCCAAAATCACTACATATGGTGATTGTAGCTATGAATTAAAAGATGCTTACTCCTTGGAAGGAAAGTTATGACCAACCTAGACAGCATATTAAAAAGCAGAGACATTACTTTGTCCACAAAGGTCTGTCTAGTCAAAGCTATGGTTTTTCCAGTAGTCATGGATGGATGTGAGAATTGAAGTGTAAAGAAAGCTGTGCAACAAAGAATTGATGCTTTTGAACTGTGGTGTTGGAAAAGACTCCTGAGAGTCCCTTGGACTGCAAGGAGATCCAACTAGTCCATCCTAAAGGAAATCAGTCCTGAATATTTGGAAGAATTGATGCTGAAGCTGAAGCTCCAGTACTTTGGCCACCTGATGTGAAGAACTGACTCATTTGAAAAGACTCTAATGCTGGGAAAGATTGAAGGCAGGAGGAGAAGGGGAAGACAGATGATGAGATGGTTGGATGGCATTATCAACTCGATGGACGAGTTTGAGCAAGCTCCGGGAGTTGATGATGGACAGGGAAGCCTGGCGGGCTGCCGTCCGTGGGGTTGGAAAGAGTCCAGCATGACTGAGGAACTGAACTGAAGACTCTTTAGTTTGTGTTGAAAAAGGATTTATATTAGTCTTGAGTTTTTTTCGAGTCTTATCACATAAAACACAAATGTACATAATCCAACTAGATCCTCTTATATCTGCATAGGAGAAATTTGTATTGTGCAGGTTGAAAGATACACGAGTCCATTCAGATTCAAAACACTGCTACCTTTATCCACAAAGACATTATTTGGTTTAACAATATCTTCCTTTTATGTGAAGGAAAAATAAAGCTTGAAAGTAACTGATGTTAATATAATAACTGTAACAGTTAGAGTTGCTGATCAACTGGCAAGAATGTGAGAAGTCCAAGCCCCAAAGTTGCAAGAAGCCCAGTTTTTATTTATTTATTTATTTTATTTTATTTTTAAAACTTTACAATATTGTATTAGTTTTGCCAAATATCGAAATGAATCCACCACAGGTATACCCGCGTTCCCCATCCTGAATCCTCCTCCCTCCTCCCTCCCCTACCCTCCCTCTGGGTCGTCCCAGTGCACCAGCCCCAAGCATCCAGTACCGTGCATCGAACCTGGACTGGCGACTCGTTTCATACATGATATTATACATGTTTCAATGCTATTCTCCCAAATCTCCCCACCCAGTTTTTAATAGTTGTGGATTCATTTTCTTCCTTTTCAAAGTAAAGTATATGTAAAAACTTGATTTTTATCATACTTTAAAATACATTTAATGAGTAATGACAAATAGGTTATATTCAGAGTCACAACATTCTGCTCAATATAATTGCTCCAGTATTTACTCAATAATCATGTCAAATGACATTAATGGTCTTATTTCATTCTTTGAATCTGCCTGCAATTCAGGAGACCCGACTTTGATTCTAGGATTGGGAAGATCCACTGGAGAAGGGATAGGCTACCCACTCCAGTATTCTCAGGCTTCCCTGTGGCTCAACTGGTAAAGAACCCACCTGTAATGCAGGAGACCTGGGTTCAATCCCTGGGTTGGGAAGATCCCCTGGAGAAGGGAAAGGGTACCCACTCCAGTATTCTGGCCTGGAGAATTCCATCTACTGTATAGTCCATGGGGTCACAAACAGTAGGATACGACTGAATGACTTCCACTTTAGTTTTAGTGGTTTTAGATAAAACTTACAGTTTTTTTTAAAGTAGAACTATTGACTATTAGAACCAATGGATCATTATAATCTTTTGTGATATCTGTTCTTTATATACTAGCCCTGTTAATATAGGATGAAGAATGGGAGAGTACAGAGAAAATAGAAGAATGAAAATTTAAAAATGAATAGTTTTCTACATTTATGGATATTAAATTGCTGAAGGTTGGTAGTAGTTCTTTTCCGAAGCTGTTCATTGGTTGCCAACCAAGGATATCATTTTTTATTTACTTAAGTTTTGCTGTTGTTTAGCTCCTAAGTCGTGCTCAACTCTTTTGCAACCCCATGGACTGTAGCCTGTCAGGCTCCTCTGTCCATGGCATTTCCCAGGCAAGAATACTGGAGTGAGTTGCCATTTCCTCTTCTAAGGGATCTTCCTGACCCAGGGATCAAAGCTACATTTCCTACATTGCAGGAGGTTTCTTTACCACTGAACCCCCAAGCAAGAAAAATATGCTCTGCAAAGAGGCTATCAAACATTAGACATTATGGTTCTTCCCACATGGCACTCACTGTCCAATTTAGAGTTTTGATTTTTAAAATGCTTTATTTTTCATTAATTTTATTAACACAAGTTAATGATATTTAAGTTGTTAAGAAATAAGATACTGTGAATATCTGATAGCCTTAACATTATTAAGATATCTTTGATTCCCTATTATTATTTGTCTCCTGATTTTTGTTTTTAATATTTATTAGAAAACCAAAATTAGGATCTACAAAAAATCACTCTTCTCACAAGAAAATTTGAAACTCAGAAAAGTTAAATTATTAATTTGCAAAAAAAATGCATTTTTATAAAAAGAGAGCTTTATCGTATTTAATTTTAAAGTTGCAATTAATAACTCTACATTTTTAATATTATTATTTAAATATGCTGTAATAGTGTGACTAGTAGTTTATGTGTATTATATCCTGACATATTTTTATATCCCTAGAATAGTCTAATGCGAAAAAATTGGCATTTGTCCATCTAATGGAGAAAAACAGCTATGCATGGAATATCCATGAGATGATTTCACTACTCTTTCTTGTGTGTTCATTTTCTCTTTTTTGTTTGGGGCGTTGTCTCATAGCAGAAGTGGTAAAATGGTTTTAAAATATGGGATTAAGTATACATGTTGGACAGCTGTGGAGAAGTTGGCATTTCTAGATCTAGATTGTGGCTTAGACATAGTTACGTAAACAATTATTCTGTTAATTAAACCCTGTGTGCTCAGTTGGGGAAGCAGGTAATGACTTGTAGAAAGCCATGCGATGTTGAGACTTTGTGAAGTGTCTTTGAACTAAAACTGTTGGTAGAAAGACCAAAGCTTACTGTATTCTTTTTGCTATTGGTATGATTTATGTTACTTAACATTTAGAACTCAAGGAACAGAATTTACTTATGGAAACAGGCTGGTCTTTTAATTTAAAATTTGAGAACAGATTAAGAACACGTGGCTCTCTGTATGTTCTGTAATGTCAATATGACAGTTAACTGACAAACTTAAAATAATTGAAAGAGATATTGAATAATTAATCCTTCAAACAAAATACGAATAGTTTAGACATGGCATTAAGTAGGAGATATTCACTTAACATTTGAAAATCAACTAGATAGCCATAGCTGAAGAACTGTTATTTCTTCATTGCTTTTCCACACATCTTTTAATAGGTGGTACTTTCTTCATAAATACAGTAGTAATTATTATTGAAAAGCCACCTAACTGATGTAGAAAGTAATTTAATAGAAATGAAAATATATCTTCCATCTTTATTGAGATATCATTTATATGTCATATATTTCACTATGTGAATTGTACAATTTAATTTCCTTTTAGTAAATTCACAGTGTTGTACAATCATCACCACAATGATTGTACATTGTGGTGTCTAGATGTGCTAATTCTGGACATTTCATGTAAATATAAATGTATAATATATGATTTTTGTGTGACTGGTTTCTATAATTTAGCATAGCATTTTCAGTTTATTCATGTTGTAGCATATACAAGTACTTCATTATTATTTATTAATGAAAAATACTCCATTGTATAGAATGCCACGTTTTATTTATCCATTCGTTAGTAGACAGATATTTGGAATATTTTCACTTTTTATCTGTTATTAACATTCATAGACAAATTTCTATATTGTTTTATGAACATCTGTGTACAAACTTTTGGGTATATTTCTATTTCTCTTAAATACACCTAAGATTGGAATTATTCAGTCATATAATAATTCTGTTTAGTGTTCCAAGGAGCTACAAAAGCATTTTAAAAAGTGATTAAACTATTTTACATTACCATCAGTAGTGTATGAGGAGTCAACTTTCTACATCCTCACCAATATTTGTTATTGTATGTCTTTTTTATTTAGCTCTACTAATGAGTATGGAAGTATAAAGTAGTATTTCATAATTATTTTTGACTTGCATTTTCCCAATAAGTAATAATATCAGGCACTTGAAATATGTGATTTTTTGTCTTTTGTATATATTCTTTGGAGAAATGCCTATTTAGATCCTTTAAAGAGGTTTTTAAAGTTAAATGAAGTCACATGGGTGGACCCTAATCTTATGACCAGTGTCCTTATCGGAAAGGAGAGTCCCAAGGGATGCCTGCTTCCTCTCTATCTCTGTCTTTCCACTTACATGCAGCAAGTAAAGACCATGTGAGGGTGCAGTGAGAAAGTAGGCAAACCAAATGGAGAAACAAGTGCTGGCACCCTTGGGCTTCCAGCTTCCAGAACAGTGAGAAATAAATTTCTGTTGTTTAAGCTACCTAGTCTGTGGTATTTTGTTACAGCATCCCTTGAAGACTAATCCCTTATCTGATATATAATTTGCATTTTTCCCCATTTCACAAGTTGTCTTTTCCCTTTCTTCATGGTATTATTTGTAGTATAAAACATCTTCAATTTTTAAATAGTCTAAGGTTTTCTTTTTTTGTTACTTGTTATTTTGGTATTGTATCTAAAAAACCATTAGCTAATCCAGGATCATGAAGATTTATTTATATATATATATATATATTATTTATATATATATATATTTAAGAGTTTATAAGTTTTCATTCTTGTAGCTAAGTCTATAATGCCCATTGAGCTAATTTATGTGTATTGTGTAAGGTAGGGGTCCACCTTCGTTCCTTGGCTTGTGGCTATCCAGTTATACCAGAATAAGCAATAGAAAAGACTGTTTGTCCCCTATTAATAATCTTGGCACCCTCATCAAAAATGAACAGACCATATATGTATGGGGTTATTTCTAGACTCACAATTCCATTCCGTTTATATACATATCTATCCATATGCCTGCAATACAGACTTGATATTATACTTTGTAGTAAGTTTTAAATTTGGAAAGTGTGGACTCTACAAACTTATTCTTTTTTTGATTGTTTTGGCTATTCTAGGTCTGTTGAATTTCAATATGAATTTTAGGATCAGCTTGTTTACGTCTGCAAAAAAAGGCAGCAGAGATTTTGATGAGAGTTGTTTTGAATCTTTCAATCAAGGGCAGCATTGCCATCTTAATAATCTTAAAATATAGTCAATGAGCATGGGACGTATTTCCATTTATTTATAACAAGTTTTTTAAACAATGTTTTGTAGTTTTCAGCATATAAGATTTTCATTTCTTTTGTTAAATTTATTTCTAAGTATTTTATCCTTTTGATGCTATTTCAAATGCAATGGTTTCCTTAATTTCATTTTCACAAAGTTGATTGTTAGTATATAGAAATATAATTGATTTTTGTACATTTAATCTTGTATC
This sequence comes from Bos indicus, assembly GCF_029378745.1. Classification (NCBI taxonomy): domain Eukaryota; kingdom Metazoa; phylum Chordata; class Mammalia; order Artiodactyla; family Bovidae; genus Bos; species Bos indicus. The sequence goes on along the minus strand of NC_091760.1, from coordinate 92,983,519 downwards.
CTGCCATCGTGCTAAGTCTATTGATTCCAATAGTTTACTAGTTATTCCTTAGGATTTTCTGTATGAAATATAATGTCCTCTGTGAATAAAAGTAGTTTTACTTCTTTCTTTTCTAGATAGATTTTTTTTTAGTGTCTAATTGATATGTGTAGAACCTCTAGTACAATGTTGAATAAAAGCAAAATGTGGACATTTTGATCTTGTTCCTGATATTATCAGGAAATCATTTATTTTAACCTTACCATTAAGTATGATATTAGCTGTGGTTTATTTGTAAATTCTCTTTACCAGATGAGAAATTTCTTTGTATTCATTCATAGGGTTTTGTGAATTTTATCATGAAAGGGTATTGAATTTTATCAAATACTTTGACATGATTATATAATTTTTGTTTTTTTCTATTAACATGATCTATTATATTAATTAATTTTTGAATTAATATCATTTTTAAGTATGTTTTTAATGAGTTCCTTATCAAGATGGTTTAAGGGGTCATGAACACCTATAATGTGGCATCTCTAACTTGGTTAATGGATTGTACTTGTATTTCAGAGATTAGTGCTAAAATTAGTTTTATAAACGCCTACCTTTGCCACTAGTTAATAATTTAATCCGAAAATATGTTTATCCACATTTTAAAGTATTTCAATTGCCATTTTCAAAGATGGAATCATACCTTTTAAGAACATTTTCTTTTATAACTTTTTAATATAAAAGTCTATTTCCACATTTTAAAGTATAATATGTTCTTTTAAAATACATCATACATCATAATATAGATATTTATCTTTATCATGTGCAAAGTGAATTCTCAATTATTCAGGAACTGAGTTTAGCTAAGTTACAATGTGAACACCTCCTTCCTTTCTGATTTTATTCCTGCATTCAACAATAATTATTGTTCTTCTACTTGGTACAAGCCCATGCCAAATGCTGAGGATACATTGTAAACAAAACCAGCAGGGTTTGTTCTTTATGAAGTTTAAAGTATTGTGTAGAGACAAACATTAAACAAATGACCCAAAACTAAATGTATAATTACTTATTGTGATAAGTGCTGTAAATAAAACACAAGATAGGGAACAGCATAATTAAATCTTATCAAATACAGGAGAGGGAAGGAAAATTACTTATCCACGATTACCCTTGAAAAGCTCTTAATAGCCTGTAAATTTTGATATACATGATTTCTGCATATTATGCTGTACAGAAACTTTATGCATGGACTCTGAATTAGACTAAAGAAAGGAATAAAATGGAAAGTGTATATGTTCAGTTTAGTTCAGTTCAGTTCAGTCGCTCAGTCGTGTCCGACTCTTTGCAATCCCATGAATCACAGCATGCCAGGCCTCCCTGTCCATCACCAACTCCTGGAGTTCACTCAGACTCATGTCCATCGAGTCAGTGATGCCATCCAGCCATCTCATCCTCTGTCGTCCCCTTCTCCTCCTGCCCCCAATCCCACCCAGCATCAGAGTCTTTTCCAATGAGTCAACTCTTCGCGTGAGGTGGCCAAAGTACTGGAGTTTCAGCTTTAGCGTCATTCCTTTCAAAGAAATCCCAGGGCTGATCTCCTTCAGAATGGATTAAGACTTTAAAAAATAACTCTGTAATTCACAAGATAAAGAGAGTATGAATAAATAATTCTAAGCTCTTTCTGCTTTCCAGAAGGATTTACTCTTTTGCCATTTGGTTTTGAGGCTAATTCATATTTATGTATTTAATAGATTTACATATCAGGAAGATTAAACAGGATGCTCTTTTCATCTAATTTGGTTTAGGTTTTAAATTCTCTTAATTATATATAAGAGAGGTTCAAATTCTGTCTATGCCATGTGGGCAATAAGTTAATATTTCTCTTTTTCTTTTTTTCAATTTGTAAAGAAAGAAATAATCAAAATTCCTGCCTAACAGTGTATTTCTTAGGATTGAAATGAGATAATCCAAAAACCTATATTAGAGTACATAGTATAGTGGTAAAGAACCTGCCTACAAATGTAGGACACACAAAAGATGTGGGTTCAATCCCTGGGTCAGGAATATGCCCTGGAGAAGGAAATGGCAAGCCACTCCATTATTCTTGCCTGTAGAATGCTATGGACAGAGGAGCCTGGTAGACTGTAATTCATAGGGTCACAAAGAATTGGACATGACTGAAGCAAGGCAAGCAAGCAAGCTGTCATGTATTAGGAGTCAGTAAATGTCAGCTGCATCTCTTAGTAATTAATTTGTGAGATTTTTTTGGCTGTCAAAATGGGAAAATTTAGAAAAAGTAAACCCCAAAATAGTTGCTTCCTAGCCCATTAATCATTCTGCTGCTGCTGCTGCTAAGTTGCTTCAGTCGAGTCTGACTCTGTGCGACCCCCTAGAGGGCAGCCCACCAGGCTCCCCCGTCCCTGGGATTCTCCAGGCAAGAACACTGGAGTGGGTTGCCATTTCCTTCTGCAATGCATGAAAGTGAAAAGTGAAAGTGAAGTCACTCAGTAGTGTCTGACTCTTTGCAATCTCATGGACTGCAGCCTATCAGGCTCCTCCACCCATGGGATTTTCCAGACAAGAGTACTGGAGTGGGTTGCCATTGCCTTCTCCTATTAATCATTCTAGGACTGTACAAATATGCAATTCTTCTGTCTTTGCTATCTTAAGGTAACAGTAAGAAAAAGGATATATCTCAAAGGATTACTTAGTAACACATCTAAACATGACTTGTTGATTACTGTCCAAATTGCCTAGAACAGGCTGGCAGAAAAATATAAAATTTTAGTATTATTTATGCTACCCTAATTGCACTCATCTCACATGGTAGTAAAGTAATGCTCAAAATTCTCCAAGCCAGGCTTCAGTGATACATGAACCGTGAACTTCCAGATGTTCAAGCTGGTTTTAGAAAAGGCAGAGGAACCAGAGATCAAATTGTCAACATCCGCTGGATCATCGAAAAAGCAAGAGTGTTTTAGAAAAAAACATCTATTTCTGTTATACTGACTATGCCAAAACCTTTGACTGTGGATCACAATAAACTGGAAAATTCTGAAGGAGATGGAATACCAGACCACCTGACCTGCCTCTTGAGAAACCTGTATGCAGGTCAGGAAGCAACAGTCAGAACTAGACATGGAAGAACAGACTGGTTCCAAATAGGAAAAGGAGTACTTCAAGCCTGTATATTGTCACCCTGCTTATTTAACTTACATGCAGAGTACATCATGAGAATTGCTGGGCTGGAGGAAGCCCAAGCTGGAATCAAGATTGCCGGGAGAAATATTAATAACCTCAGATATGCAGATGACAACACCCTTATGGCAGAATGTGAAGAAGATCTAAAGAGCCTGTTGCTGAAAGTGAAAGAGAAGAGTGAAAAAGTTGGCTTAAAGCTCAACATTCAGAAAACTAAGATCATGGCCTCCAGTCCCATCACTTCATGGCAAATAGATAGGGAAGCAGTGGAGACAGTGGCTGACTTTATTTTTTGGGCTCCAAAATCACTGCAGATGGTGATTGCAGCTGTGAAATTAAAAGACACTCCTTGGAAGGAAAGTTATGACCAACCTAGATAACATATTCAAAAGCAGAGACATTACTTTGCCAACAAAGGTCTGTCTAGTCAAGGCTATATTTTTTCCAGTAGTCATGTATGGATGTGAGAGTTGAACTATAAAGAAAGCTGAGCCCTAAAGAATTGATACTTTTGAACAGTGGTGTTGGAGAAGACTCTTGAGAGTCCCTTGGCCTGCAAGGAGATCCAACCAGTCCATTCTAAAGGAGATCAGTCATGGGTGTTCTTAGGAAAGACTGATGTTGAAGCCAAAACTCCAATACTTTGGCCACCTGATTGGAAGAGCTGACTCATTTGAAAAGATCCTGATACTGGGAAAGATTGAGGGCAGGAGGAGAAGGGGACAATAGAGGATGAGATGGTTGAATGGCATCACTGACTCAATGGACATGGGTTTGGTCGACTGCGGCAGTTGGTGATGGACAGGGAGGCCTGGCATGCTGCGATTTGTGGGATCACAAAGAGTTGGACATGACTGAGCAACTGAACTGACTGAAGATGCTATCCTATTAACTAATTATGGCTGTCAAGTATTTTCTTCTTTTAGTAATAATATTAAATATTAACATATCAGGAGTTATTATTTATCAGTTTGACTCTATTCTGTCAAGCTTCCATTGTGCCATTTTTCATATCTTTATTTATTTTTTTTTCATATCTTTATTCACTAATTTTCTTTAAACATTTTGTTATAAAAGCATAATCAACTGTGAAATACAGACCAGTTTTTAGAGACCATTGGAGAACCCAATTAATTATTTCATCAAAGTTTGCCATCTTAGACTGTATTTTCACTTTGAGAACAAATAAAACTATGAGAATTCATAATCTCCCAGAAAAAAAAAAAATTCCTGCTTCTATTCTGCAGGCATGTTATGTAAAAGTATATTTTGACCTAAGTTATCTTTTGATTACCCAGTTCCCTATAATCTACATTGGCCCTGAATTATCCTATTAATTATCAAAGTGCTTCAACTAACTTTGTTTTTGATTCAGGTATATTTCCTGCCTTCATAGCATCAGTAATTATTGACCATTGTGGAATTTTATAGCTTAATTGTTTGAGGATAGCCATAGCAGCCTTGTCTTACTTATTTGATGATGAATGATTTATTACAGACTTTCTATATATCATCACTAATCCTATGTCACAAGTTGGCCTCCCCACAAAGCTGACTCTGATGAGTTTTGGGTTCAGGATGTTTGGAATGGAGTACCCTACAATTAATACCTGTGGAAGGGAGGAGAGGAAGCAGGATTGAGCCAAAGTTAACTACTGGCTAGGTGAGTCTCTGCCTCTAAAGTCTAACCTTTGAAGCGACTAATGGCTGAAGATTCTTTGCTAATGACAATCTCAGGAGTGGGAACCACAAGTCCTTTCTTTTTCTTTTTAATCTAAATATTTGAATTTTTTTCTCCCAGCTCTATATAAGTTTAAGATGTTCAGGATAATGATTTGACCTATGTTCACCAAGAAATGGTCACAATCAGTTTAGTGACTATCCATTATCTCCTATAGATATAAAATAAAAAAATATTTTTTCTTTGTGATGAAAACTTATAGGAGTAACTCTCCTAACAACTTTCATATATAACACACAGCAGTGCAAATTATATTAATTATGTTGTGCATTATATCCCTTGTACTTATAACTGGAAGTTTATGCCTTTTAACCACTTTCTCCCAGTTCTACTTCTTCCATACCTGTAACCACAAATCTGACTTCTTTTTTCTATGTTTGTTGAAGTATAATTGAGCTAGCTATAGCTATGTTAGTTCCCTGTACACAACATATTGTTGTCATTCAATCGCTAAATTGTGTCCAACTCTTCACCACCCCATGGACTGCAGCACACCAGGCTTCTCTGTCTTTTGCTGTCTCCCGGAGTTTGCTCATGTCCACGTCCACAGAGTCGGTGAAGCTATCTATCCATCTCATCCTCTGCCTCCCCCTTCTCCTGTTGCCTTCAGTCTTTCCCAGCATCAGGGTATATTCCAATGAGTCGGCATAGTGATTCAGTATTTCTATACATTACATTACAAAATGATTACCACAATGTCTTGTTACCCCATACTATTGCAGAAGGAAATGGCAACCCACTCCAGTATCCTTGCCTGGACAATCCCATGGACAGAGGAGCCTGGCAGGCTATATAGTCCATGGGATCACTAGATCGGACACAACTTAGCAACTAAACCTCCACCACCACCCTATACTATACATTTCATACATGACATTTATTTTGTAACTGGAAATTTGTATCTCTTAATCTTCTTCACCTACCTCTCGTTCCCCCACACCACTCATTTCTGACAACCACATGTTTTTTCTCTGTAGCTATGAATCTGTTTCTGTTTTGTCTTCTCATTTGTTTTGTTTTTTAGATTTCACAGATAAGTGAAATCATATGGCATTTGTCTTTGTCTGAATTATTTTCTCTTAACATAATATCCTATAGGTTCATCCATGTTGTTGAAAATGGGAGTATTTAATTCTTTATTATGATTGAGTAATATTCCATTTTTCTGTGTGTATGGTCTGAGTGTAGACCACATCTTTATCCATTTATCTATCAGAGCTCACTTAGGTTGCATTCATATCTTGGCTACTGTAAATAATGCTTCAATGAGTTGGGGTGCATATATGGTTTTGAATTAGTGTTTTTATTTTCTTCAGATAAATACCCAGGAGTAAAATTGCTGGATCATACGATAGTTCTATCTTTATTTTTTGAGGAAGCATCATATTGTTTTCCATATTGGCTACACCAATTTACATTCCCATCAACATTGAACAAGGTTTCCCATTTCTCTACATCTTCACAAGCATTTGTTATTTGTTTTTTTGATAATTTTGTTTTTGTTCAGTCACTAAGTCATTCCGAATCTTTGCTACCTCATAGACTGCAGCACACCAGGCTTCCCTGTCCTTCACTATGTCTAGAAGTTTCCCCAACTCATGTCCATTGAGTTGGGGATACCATCCAACCATCTTCTCCTTTGTTGCCCCCTTCTCCTCCTGCCCCCAATCCCTCCCAGCATCAGAGTCTTTTCCAATGAGTCAGCTTTGCATCAGGAGGCCAAAGTACTGGAGGTTCAGCTTTAGCATCAGTACTTCTAACGAATATTTAGGGTTGATTTCCTTTAGGATTGACTGATTTGATCTTGCTGTCCAAGGTATTGGAGTCTTCTCCAATACCACAATTCAAAAGCATCAGTTCTTCAGTTCTTAGCCATCTTTATGGTCCAACTCTCACATCCATACATGACTACTAGAAAAACCATAGCTTTGACAATACGGATTTTTGTCAGCAAACTGATTTCTCTGCTTTTTAATATGCTGTCTAGGTTTGTCATAGTTCCCCTTCTAAGGAACAGGTGTCTTTTATTTTCATGGCTGCAGTCACGGTCCATTTTCTTGGAGACCAAGAAAATAAAATTTGTCACTGCTTCCACTTTTTCTTCTTCTATTTGCCATGAAGCGATGGAACCAGATGCTGTGATCTTAGTTTTTTAAATATTGAGTTTTAAGCCAGCTTTTTCACTCTCCCCTTTCACTCTTATCAAGAGACTCTTTAGTTCCTCTTCTCTTTCTGCCATTGGAGTTGTGTCATGTCCGTATCTGAGATTGCTGATTTTTCTCTTAGCAATCTTGATTCCAGCTTTTGATTCATCCAGCCTGGCATTTGCATTATGTACTCTTCATATAAGCAGGGTGACAATATACAGCCTTGACATACGCCTTTCCCAATTTTGGATGAGCCTGTTGTTCCATGTCTGGTTCTAACTGGTGCTTCTTGACTCGCATACAGGTTTCTCAGATGATAGGTAAGGTGGTCTGGTATTCCTATCTCTTTAAGAATTTTCCACAGTTTGTTGTGATCTACAAAGACAAAGGCTTTAGCATTGTCAGTGAAGCAGAAGTAGATGTTTTTCTGGAATTACCTTGTTTTCTCTATGATCCAAAGAATGTTGGCTATTGGACCTTTGGTTCCTTTGCCTTTTCTAAACCCAGCTTATATATTTTGAAATTCTTGGATCACAAACTGCTGAAGCCTAGTTTGAAGGATTTTGAGCATTACCTTGCTAGCATGTGAAGTGAGTGCCACTGAACAGCAGTTTGAAAATTCTTTGGTATTGCCCTTCTTTGGGATTGGAATGAAAACTGATAATAGCAATTCTCACAGTTGGGAAGTGATATCTCATTGTGATTTTGGTTTACATTTCCCTGATAGTTTGTGACATTGTGCGTATTTTCATGTGCCTGTTGGCCATCTGCCTGTCTTCTTTGAAAAAAGTCTCTATTCAGGGTATCTACCCATTTTTCAGTTGGGTTGTTTGACTTACGCATGTTGAGTTTCTATGTGTTCTTTGTCTGTTTTGGATATTAATCCCTTATTAGATATATTGTTTGTAAATATCTCCCATTAAATTGTTGATAGCTTTATTCACTATGCAAAAACTTCTTAGTTGATTTAGTCCCATTTGTTTATTTTTGCTTTTGTTTCTGTTGCTTGAGGAACTGTATCCCTAAAATATTAGTAAGACCAATGTCAAATACATACTGCTTATATTTTCTTCTAAAAATTTTGCAATTTAAGGTTTGATATTTAAGTATTTAATCCTTTTTAATTTTTCTACGGTGTGAGAAATTAGTCCAGTTTGATTTTTTGGCACCAAGAATTAGAATCTTTTCTGATTCCAAAAGAATCAAACTAGTCTTTTCTTCATGATGGATCACATTTAACAACCCTGGGAAATCCAGGGTTTCAAACAATCCCTTTGAAAATGGGATTCAAAACTAGGATTATCTGACTCCAGAGTCCAGTACTTTCCACTGTACTTCATTGCTTTCTCAGGGCTTTGTGTGGAAATAGAATTTTCAGAATGACACCATTTGTTTTTTCAAGCTAAATGTATATCCAGATAGCTAATTTATATATTTCTTTTATTCTGCAGTTCAGTTTATAGTATATCTTCTCAGACATAATATGATCAGATAAAGTTATGGGTTCTTGCATCTATTTGGTAAACAAGACAGGACAAGCATCATTATTTCTAATTATACATTAGGTAACAGACACAAACGTAAACAGGTGATTTTACTTACTCACAAGATAAATGAAAAAATTTGAACCTGAACTTGAGTGTTTTAAGTCCAGAGTGTGAATATATACTCTACATTAAGAATTCATTCATTAGAAATGTGCTTGTGTGTTTTTGTGTTTTAGCCTTTAGAGGATTTGAAATACATTGAAGTATAGCTCACATATTAGATCTTTATGAAGTGCTACTTTAATTGAATAAGAACTATCTCTAACATCAGTTTTTTTACTACCCTATTTTTTTTCTGCATGAATACCATAATAATGTTCCTTTGAAATATTCAACATGTGCTTCTAGTTAACAAAAATGTATACAGACATTGCACAGTGAAGTGAAAGAACTCTGATAACTCTATTGGATAAGACTTACATTTGTTAGTAGTGAGTTCTGGTTCTTGCCCATACAATGCACTCAGCTGTGTCTGAGTTGAAGCAGAAGGATAATAGTCAGCTCATTTTATCAGATACAGAATTCACTGGATGTAAAATTTAATTTGTGCTAAAATATTCTTCTGTTTTGCTCTTTCCCTGTATGTGTTTTTCTTTTATAATTTGCTTGCTTGATATGTGGCCATGCTGAGAGCTTCAAGAAGTCTTTTGCCATGAATTTGTAGTTTGCAAGTATGTATAAATAGTCCAAATATCAGAAGTAGAAATGAACAGATTTAACAATAAAAACTTTATTTCTTTATTTTCCTCATTCTCTTTTGCATAGCCTTAATTTTTGTTCCCTTTTCAGCTAAGCTGTAGGTAATTACTGAGATTTGAAACATTCTCATAAAGATACCCTCAATTAAAATAAATCTGAAAAGAAAGGCAAGTTAAATTTCTATATATCCTTAAGTTTAAAAATAATATTTTGCTTATCTCTTTTATTTCCATTGTCTTGTACACACACACACACACACACACATAATGGCAGTACTGGGATTTATGACTAATATGAAGCCTAGACTAAGTTACTATGTGGTTTCTTTTAAGGCATAGAATTTTATATTTTGTCCACTAAAAATATCTGACTTTTGAATTTTTATATTGGTGCATAATCCTTAAAAAGGAAATAAGATTTGCTTGAAATTTGCAGTGTTTTTAGAATTGTGGAAATATTGTTAATGGCAAATGAATAATTTCATATTTTGAATCTGAGGGTGACAGAGAGTGGGATGAATGAAGAAAGTAGCACCAACCTTATATGCACTATCGGAGGTAAGATGGATAGCTGTGTAGCGCAGGGAGCCCAGTTGCTGGGCTGTGTAGCACAGGGAGCCCAGTCTGGTACACTGTGAGGACATAGAAGGATGGAATGTGGGGTGGGGAGAGAGGTTAGGGAAGAAGGAGGTGTATGTATAATTATGGATGATTTGCACTGTTGTATGGCAAAAACCAACACATTGTAAAAAAAAATAATTAAATAAAAAAATTAAAATAAATAAAAAATTCAAATTAAAATTTTGACATACAGATGCCATTTAACATAGCAAATTTCATCAGAGAAGTTAACACTTATGGAGTTAACAAAATGGATTATCAATTTATTCCCCACAATATGATAATGAAAGGCCAAGAATCATTAAACAAGGTCTCTCTGTATCTCACATAACCACTTCCTCAAACAGTGCTCTATGGCTGTTCAGTTCTGCTACTATATCATCAGTTCAGTTCAGTTCAGTTCAGTCACTCAGTCGTGTCTGACTCTTTGCGACCCTGTGAATCACAGCACGCCAGGCCTCCCTGTCCATCACCAACTCCCGGAGTTCACTCAAACTCACGTCCATCGAGTCGGTGATGCCATCCAGCCATCTCATCCTCTGTCGTCCCCTTTTCCTCCTGACCCCAATCCCTCCCAGCATCAGAGTCTTTTCCAATGAGTAAACTCTTCCCATGAGGTGGCCAAAGTACTGGAGTTTCAGCTTTAGCATCATTCCTTCCACAGAACACCCAGGGCTGATCTCCTTCAGAATAGACTGGTTGGATCTCCTTGCAGTCCAAGGGACTCTCAAGAGTCTTCTCCAACACCACAGTTCAAAAGCATCAATTCTTTGGTGCTCAGCTTTCTTCACAGTCCAACTCTCACATCCATACATGACCACAGGAAAAACCATAGCCTTGACTAGACGGACCTTTGTTGCAGAGATGCAGATATTTAAATGAAGCAAAAGAGAAAAAGGTAAAATTCGGAGTCTCCTTTCTAGTAGATTTTAAAGAATTTTAGAACATTCCCACTTATGAAAATATATGAGCTAGACAGTGTATTCAATATATATTACATCATAGAATTGAGAAAATCTGCAAAAGAAAGTCACTAGAACAACTAGCCTTATTTAATTTCCGTAATAAATCAGTTGGGCTTTTTCAAAACTTCTAGCCTTTCAAGATCCTGGCTATCACACTTGGTACCTTTATCGTTACACATTTCTACTTGGTGGATTATTTTCTCCTATGAAGAAGCATCTCTGCTTATTTAATGGAAGATGATGGAAAAACAGAATTTGCTTTAGAAAAAGCTTTAATCATCTACTTTATAAAACTATGTTCATTTAAAAAAGTAAAAACTGGGTGTGTGGTGATGGTGATGTGGGGTGACTGTGTATGTGTCTGGGTATGTGTATTGGTATGTATGTATGTTTATGCAGTCGATCCAAACTTTGAGATCTTCAGCTTGTGTGTTATAAAGTAGGTTTTAAAATCACATTTAAAGTGTAATTTATACAACCGCAGATTTCTGAAAAACTATTCTAATGTGTGTTGTCCAGTGTTGTATCCTATTTTGTTTTGTTCTCACTACACACTTACCTAGTGGGTCCCCAGTCATTTTGAAAAGTTAAATGAGTATTAAGTGAATAAATATTTTCAATGGAAATAGTTTTTAAAAACCTACTAAAATCTGTATTGTAGAACTGAAGCAGTAGGAAATCAAAATAGGCAATGTGATAAATGGTCAGATATGGAAATGGTAATAGGGATATATAGGTAGTCTCCATTTGCATTGAAAGTGTCCTAGACTATAGTTTCCTTTTTGGTTGCTAGAATATAGTAGCAGCAGCTTTCTGTGAAAAAGAACCATGTTGTGTGAAAGCAATGAAATTTTTATGTATCGTCAATGAAATTTCTGTCCAGCATACTAGAATGTAACCTAAAATAGTATGGCAAGAACCTAGGACTCTATCTTCCTTGAATTGTTAACATGTTCGATTCCACCAATTTATAATAGCACAATAAAAGTTTTGATGACTATTGACCTTTCTATAGTGACCAAATGCTTATAAAGGTGCCAAGAATTTTCAGTGAAGCCTTCACAATGAGTCAGTTTATGCAAAATATTTTCATAGCATTATGTTCAAGAAAGTGACATGATGCTTAACTTACAAAGGAATCATTGGGAATAGATTGACATTTTGTATCACAATAAAGATTGCACTAGGGTAGATAAATAATACTTAAATTTTATGTAAGTTAATTGACATTTCTTGAACCTCTACTACTTTTATAAAATTGTTTGTTTTCCTGAATCATATTTTCTTGAGTGTATCTCTCCGGATATTACTACTAGTCAAAATAACTTACCTATCCTCATAGTTACTACCTCTTTTGTTTTCAAAATGTACAACAGAAAATAATATATATTTAAGCTCTCAAATTTTATGTTTCCCAGGACACTAGTGGTAAAGAACCCACCTGCCAATGTAGGAGACACAGGATACCCAGGTTCAATCCCAGGGTTGGGAAGGTCAAGTGGAGGAGGACATGGCAAGCCACTCCAGTATTCTACCCTAGAGAATCCCGTGGAAAGAGGAGCCTGGTGGACTACAGTCCATAGAGTTGCAAACAGTCAGACATGACTAAAGCTACTTAGCATGCACCCTCATAGTATCAAATATTTCTTCAACAGATATTTAGTGTATAATATATGGAAGCATAGTATATGCCCCTCCCTGCCATCCCAACCTCATTGTACTGCATTATAATAAGAACTATTTCTTATGGAAGTTTAATCAAAATGTGAATGTTGTGGGTACAGAAGAATGGCTGAAAGCTATCAATCTAGGTAAATTTTTGAGGACTGGGAAAAGTATAAGCATGCATTTTGTGCATGAGTTTTATATATGGAATTCTATAATTTTGTTTTCTTTAGGCTATTTTATTGGAACAATTAAAAACCATTTTGTGAGGTGAAATCAAAATATGCTAGGCTTTTATATTGATTCCAGAACTCCCCAGATAGCACAAGTTCATTTAAAGTTCCCTTAGGGGAGCGTTAGAAACACTTCAGTTAGAACTTAAATCTTGTGTTCTTTTGGGAGGTTTTATTAATTTGGATGACAACTCCAGCAAGTTCATTTAGGATATCAAAATGAATCTGATTAAGAATACTATATGTACCTCTGTGATAAATAGATAAATAGATAATATCTCCCTCTCCATATATGTATATATGTACAAATACACATGTTGATCATGTTGAAAGATGACCAACTTTATTTATAATTGAGAAGTACAAATTGAACTCAGAAAGACACCTTTTTCACCTACAGGACTGACAAACATTTTAAAGTTTAGGATATCAGTGTTGGCAAGAGTATGGGAAAATACGCATTCTCATTCATTGATGATAGGAATATAAATTGTTATAAATTTAATGAAGGACAAGTTGACCAAGCTTATAAAAAATACAAATTCATAAAAAATACAAATGCATGTATTTTTAGCCATACATTTCACTTCCAAAATATTTTCCTGAAGATACATACTCACATGTGATATATACTTATATATAATATTATTCTGGAGATTACTATTCCATTCATACACATGTATTCATACACATATATACTCAGTCATTCTTTTATTAATCTGCGCTATGATATTACCAGGCTTCCCTGGTAGCTCGGCTGGTAAAGAATCTGTCTGCAACTAAGGAGACTCCAGTTCAATTCCTGGTTATAAAGATCCCCTGGAGAAGGGATAGGCTATCCACTCCATATTCTTAGGCTTCCCTGGTGGCTCAGACAGTAAAGAATCCACCTGCAGTACAGGAGACCCAGGTTCAATCGTGGGTTGGGAAGATCCCCTGGAGGAGGTCATGGCAACCCACTCCGGTATTCTTGCCTGGAGAATCACCATGGACAGAGGAGCCCTGCGGCCTACAGACCATGGGTTTGCAAAAATTGGGACACGACTGAGTGACTAAGCACACAAACACACGGTATTGCCAAGGAGGACACTGAGACTTTTAAGTATTGGGTTGGCCAAAAAGTTCATCTGAGTTTTTCTGTACCATCGAATGGAAAATTCCAAGCAAACTTTTTGGCTAACCCAATAACTTGCCCTAGGTCACTTTACAGTAACTCAAGCAGCAGACTCTGACTTGTAATCCAGTTATGTTAGATTTCCAAACTCTTGCTTTTAACCGCTATTTATTAAGACCTTTCTTATTTTGTCTTATTTAAGCTGCTTTTCTCCTAGCCTCAACAGTTCTTTGCTTACATTTTATAGTATTTGCTGTTGCAAGCCAGCAATGGGACTTCTGACACCAGTGCAGTGATTAGCAGTGCATCCATGTACCTAAACCACGGGCCTTAGAGTGTTAAGTGACCTGGTAGCAAAGCACACATTGAAACATTCCAGGTTTCTTCATATATTGGAGAAGAAAACCATCATGGGTAATGCAAAACATGGTAATATTATTCTAGTACATGCTTTTAGTCACTGGGCATTTTACAAAAGCACCAACTTAAAGCTGATAAATTTGACTGTAACCTTTTTTTAAATCTCCTTTAGTAGAAGTGTTAGAGATAACAAACAGATATCAGGAGAAAAAGGGAAACAAATTGAGTGACTGGATAATCCACAGGAATCAAATAAAATGACAAAATCACTTACAATCTTAATAAGTCTTAGAATTACTTAGTTGGTTATTTTGTTATAGCGTACTCAGCAAAATATTCATGCAAACACCTTATATGAAAATATGATAATGTGATTCTTATCAAAAGCTCTTGAAAGTAAAAGTTGATATGAGTACATAGTAATAAAATTAAAAACAAATACTTTCCGAAAGAGGATTAGAAATGTTTTTATCACCTTCCTTAGACTGATACATTTAGGATTTTAATTTTATGAGCATAGCTTTTAGCTTCTTATAACTCCCCAGTTTACCTCCATTGTCAGTTAGCATTTTAGAATTATTTTCTAGCTCTCATACATGTTTATCTTTTTAAAATAGTCTTATCAGAAAGCTTGCTTTCTTCAGATTGCGAATAGCTACATACTCACTATCAGTAATAAAAACAGTTCCATATATTTCTGTAGTAACTTTATTCCCCAGAAAGTTTGTGATTGCATTTGGCTCTTCAAAATGAAGCTCCCTGGGCTTCCTTCATCTGATAACTATTTTGGATTAGTCATCGATTGGTCTCTGTTGTCAGTACCAGGTTGCAGGCTCTTAAAGGACACAGACTGTGCGCTCTGTTATACATCTTTACCCCATAGTGTCCTTTGAAATGCCAAAGAACTCTGAAGTTGTTTCAGAAACATCACTTGGATTGATTTTTATCTTTGCAGCAGAGTACAGGAGACAGGTGCCATTTCCTCTGACTTTAAGATGGTCAGACACTCCTGGAGCAGAGATTAGGAGCCGTATCTCCAGCTTCCAAGCTCAGAGCTGAGCCTAGTAGCTCAATGCAGGGTTTCTCCCTGAAATATTCCTTACTGTAGACATGAATGAAACACATACAGGCTCTGGTGTCCTAACAGCAATTGCCTATGGCCAGCTGGAATTTTCTTTGAAGTTATAATTGTTTTATCTTCAGAAATTCTGTAAATATTACATTGTGTTTGCTGTATTTATTCAAATATAGAAATATCATTGCATATATTTAACATTAGCCCCCCTGGTGGCTCAGTGATAAACAATCTGCCTGCCAATACAGGGGACTCAAGAGATACAGATTCGACCCCTGGATCAGGAAGATCCCCTGAAGAAGGAAATGGCAACCCATTCCAGTATTCTTGTGTGGGAAATCCCATGGACAGAGGAGCCTGGCAGGCTACAGTCCATGGGATCACAGAGTGTGACACAACTTAGCAACTAAACAACAACAAAAGTACTTAACATTGACTAAGACAGATATACCAGGAAGTCATGCTACCTGTTTCATGCAGGTCCTATTATTTCCTTCCTTTACCTAGCATACCTGGAACATGTGTGTTCCAGTTTAAGAAACTTTGGTGAGATCTTTCACAAAAGTTCCTTTGCTTTAGTTTTAGTATGAACAGGTTTCAGACACAGAAATTCATGTGGATAGTACGGATTATTGAGAAGGCCCTTGGTTTATGGGATAGAACACTGGCATTTATGAAACCCTAAATTCTACTGGAGTCCTAGAAGGTCACTGCAGGACGATGAGGAAGTAAAGGGGGCAAATATGACCTCTTCATGTTCTACTCCTTCCTTCAAACTATGCAGCCTAATCCTCATCTGCTTTTCTTTTTTATTTTATTATTGGAACATAATTGCTTTACAATGTTGTGTTAGTTTCTGCTATACAACAAAGTGAGTCAGCTATATGTATACATACATCCCCTCCCTATTAAGCCCAAGATTTCATTTTGTAAAAAGTCATCTTCTTTTTTTTTTCCTTTGTTTCTTAAAAGAGCTACTGAATTAAGAAGAATGCAATTCAAATTAAGATTCTGACTTTCTTTAAATAACTGATTTCTTTGATTCTACTAGATATTTGTTCTAGGTACTGGCTTTCTTTTCTTCAAGCAAATTCTTATAAACAATAAACAAAAAGGAGCTAATGTGTCAAAACTAAATATCATAGTGACTTAGCACTGTAAGAATCATGCAGGGATTCCAGATCTGACCTCTAATATCGCTTCCATATATTATAAAGCTCTTCTGTTCAACTACGTTCATTAATGGGAGTTCACAACTTTTCGATGCAGCCCATATTATAGTTAGATACCTCTCTTTGTTAGTAATTTATTTCTAAAACGGAAGAGAAACCTCTTGCCTATAATTTTTGTCCCAAGCTATATACTCCCATGTGCTACAAAAAGGCAAAAAACAAAGGTGTCCCTCATCCACACATTGACCTTACAATAGAAACAGATTTACTGTGAAATCAATAAAGTGTGGTGGCACCGTGGTAAAGAATCTGTCTGCCAAGTTAGGGCACACAGATTCAAGCCCTGGGTTAGAAAGATCCCCTGGAGAGGGAAATGGCAAACCACTCCAGTATTCTTGCCTGGAAAATTCCATGGACAGAGCAGCCTGGTGGGCTTCAGTCCATGGGGTCACATAGAGTTGGACACGACTGAGCAACTGAGCACACGTGCAGTAAAGCTTAAGCTTTGAGCACCTCACATACATGCTGTTGCTGCTGCTAAGTCGCTTCAGTCGTGTGCGACTCCAGGCGACCCCTTAGACGGCAGCCCACCAGGCTCCTCCGTCCCTGGGACTCTCTAGGCAAGAATACTGGAGTGGGTTGCCATTTCCTTCTCCAATGCATGAACGTGAAAAGTGAAAGTGAAGTCGCTCAGTTGTGTCCAACTCTTCGCGACCCCATGGACTGCAACCTACCAGACTCCTCCATCCATGAGATTTTCCAGGCAAGAGTACTGGAGTGGGTTGCCATTGCCTTCTCCGCCTCACGTGCATGAACAAAACCCTGGGAGGGGCACTAGAAACAGTTCTGAAGGTCATATGTAATTTAGATTAGCAAAAACATATGTATATATTTGAAGCAGAGTCAATTAAGACAATGCTTTCTTCCCATTCCAAATTCTCAATAAGACTTTCTGTCATGTTAATGGTGTCAGTGGGGCTGTAACAGTTTTGAAACTGATTACAGGGATCTTCAGTTGGGAATACACTTATTTTGGGTTAGGGGGAATCTGTTTGAGGGGCTTGCAGTAATTCTCATGTATACCAGAGTTATCGCTATCCATTCCAATACATAGGAATGGTTTTTAGAAGATTTCTGCTGTTCACTCTTTTAGGACACCGAGATGTGTGACCAGAGTTCATGCCTCTGGTGTGACCTGAAGGTCATGTCATTCATAATATGAATACATCCTAAGAAGTCTCACACCAGAAGTATGTGGGTAGTGGATGTTTGAATGTGTGGAGTCAGAAGCTAGTTGATCAAGATTAGTCCAACTGTTAGCTACGTAAAATTGTTAAATGAAAGCTTCTGTAGCTACATTTTCTATTCTCAGAAATATACTCTATAACAGAGCATATATGATTATAAACACCATATATATTCTTTTGTTTTCTCTGGGAATTGCGCAAAACTTAATTCTTCAGAATTCTTGTGACAGTGTATAAAATTGTAGCAGTACTATAAATAGTGAGTTCATCTGTGACAGTTCATAAGGAAAAGAAACTTGAAGGGGTTTTCCCTAATTCATCAACAAACCTAAACATTTATATGGTATTTCAATAATGACTTGTCAAACTGACAAACCTTTCTAAAATATCATTAATAAAAAACAAATTTCAAGGAACCATGCCAAAGAACCTAATTATCTCTCTATTATCTCTGTATAAAATAAAAGAAAATCTTTGCCATAAAGTGAAATTGAAGGGGCAATCAAGAATGCAGAGAAAAAAATGTAGGGAACAGAGTGCTATAAAGTTGCACCATTCATTTAATTTATTAAAAATAGTATATGTTATTTTTCTAGATTTTAAAATAATTATGGTATATGTTCATATTTTTAAATTTTGAGAATTTTTGTCATTCTAAAGATTCTCTTTAATAACGAATTTTGCCTTTGTAATTTTGTATTAATTTTCATAGAAAGCCAATTTTTTCACAAATTACATCAACTTTAAACCCTCAAACAATTAGTTCATCCCTCAAATATTCAGAAACAGGCATTAGGTCTTTTTCCTTCTCTTTCTCAGGTAAAGAATCATCCTCAGGTACTTTTCAGTATGAGGTCTTCAGTATGAGATCTCATCAACTATGAGATTTACGGTCCCATTTGCTCATTAACTAAGGCCCTGCTCCCCTGAGGAGACTGGAGATGAGAAACTAATGTTTGGGAGAAGGCACAGCATAGCTTAGTAAAATCAAATGTCAGGTCGATTTATTTCTGTCCCTTGGTTCTGTCTCCTCCTAACAAAGATTTGAAACGATGGACTAATTACACCTAAGCAGGCAGATTTTTTGGGTCCTGTCTTGTCATAGCAAGGATTTGAAACAACAGACTGGGCAAATCTCAGTTACAGCTCAAACAAACAGATCTTTTATTAAACAGCAGAGAGTACACCCCTGAGACATGGGAGCGGACCAACCCTGAAGGAGTGGCCTTAATCCCGCTTGGCTTCCCTCTTTATACTCTCTGTCTTCTCCTCTGGTTCTGACCTGTGCAAAATGCAAATGGGCATATGCTCAAGGCCAGTCAGGAAAGGGGGTATGTCTGGGCTGATGCAAAACAGGGCTTTTACATATTCATCTAGGTGAGAGTTTTGATTTACAGTTGCAAGTTACATAACAACAGGCTCTATTGCACATGTTTTTGCCATAATTCAGTCTGTTATAATCAGATGTATGTAGGTACAGAATATTTATGAACCTTAATGGGCTCCTAGCTGCTGAAGGTTACTTGAGGACACAGCTGTGCATCAAGGGGGCATGTGCCAGAGTTGCAGAAGTCTTTGCGGTTATTTTTATAGCATATCTGTGAGCTCTCCTGGGCATGTCTAGGGTGGGGTTTACAGATCAGCTTGCACCCTTTTTGGCTAGGCCACCCCTCATTGCTCATGCCTAACATCCTACCTACCAAAACTATGTGTGTTTGCATCCCAGGCTTTAAGTTACTCATCCTATTATGCTAGGCACTATGTTTTCCCTTTCCTTGAAGATTCAGCTCCCTCATCTGTGGAAATATGAATAATAATACCTATCTCAAGGTGGAGCGATATAATGAAAAAATACATATGTCATCTACTTTAGCACTTGGCATATAGTGGGTGATCAGATAACGGTTTGCTCTTCTTTTCATTAAAGTTTAAATAGAAATACATGCTCTCTTCTATACCTTACACAGTGACTGGAGAAGGTTTGATTACATTTTTAAAAAATGTAACGTTTCTTATTTAACAAGTGATGAAAACCCTGTTTTCCCCTGGTGAGCTAACAGACAGATTGAGCAAATGAGCCAGTAGTCACTGAAATCAAGCCTAGTTAGGCCTGGAGGAGTTTCAGGCAATTATACTGAGTTCTGACTTCCCAGAGGACCCTGTGGTTGTCAGCTGACTCCAGAAGCTTATGCTGGAACTTCTGGTGCTTCTTTGTGCCTTCTGTGCTCAATTCTGGGCAGAGAGCCAATTATCTGGAAGGAAGGTAAGAGCATGGGACACTGTTTACACTAATTTCTTTATATATGGATTAATTAACCAGATTGAGAATTATCAATAGCTTTACCTTCTGACAGCCTCTATTTTGGTCATTACATGTTTAACACATTACACAGAAGACGAACAGCAGTGGAGGGGATAAATAGGTATTTTTAGTTGCATGGAAAATGAGCTTGAAGTGAGGTAATGAAGAAGTTATGGTTAAAACTGGTTGCAACAGAAGATAATGGTAGTAATACATGATGTATGTATTGAATATTTAAAGTTTCTGTGATGTTCATGTTCCCACATCCTGGGAATAATACACAAGCTAGATTGGCAAAAATAAGTATGAAGCGTGGGCTAGGTACAAAGAAACAGTTATCCATAATAAAAATGGGTGGGCATGCATACACACACGCACACTGTAAATATAACAGTATATAAAAGCTGATAGACCCAGGTGAGATTGGAAAGGGTGGTGAACCTCACAGCTTCTGCCTGTTGCATGGAAACTGCTCTGCCCCCAACAGATTTTTGCTGTAATGAGTACAAAAATGTGGTAGATCATTTTTTTCTCTCCAGCAAAGTTGGAAATATGGAATTTATGGTAGATCACATAATATAAAAATATTGGACCAGTTTCAAATGAAAACACCACCTTGTGGTCCACGTATAAAGTTTGCCAGGGCTACTCTGGCTCCTGCGTAGACTTTTATAACCTCTGCCCACAAATGAACTGCATTACAGTGAGAGGAACACACAGAGCCAGACAGGCACTGGGGTCAGGAGGATGCTGGAGAAAAGCAGCTCAGAAGAGTGACCCTCTGGGCTGAGCTGCATCCTGAATGATACAGGATGTATCATGTATCTGTGGATGTATTTATCTGTGGCAGGTATAGGTGCATCTTATGTACAGGAAAATGTAGGTGCAAAGGCAAGGAGGTGTGGATGGTTCTGATACTCAACCAAGAGTATCACTGTGGGCACATTGAGGGTCTGGGGAGAGAATTGCTGACTTGCATGGTTAAGGAACATATAGTGTGGACTCTTTTGTTTTGCTGGCAATTCATTTTTAGTCCTTATTTTTCCATCACAAGTATTTAATTTTTTTCTTGACCTATTTGGAAAGACAGAATGGTTTTTCCAAATAACATGACCAAAAAAAAAAAAAAGCAAAAAACACACAGAAATTCTGTGTCCCTTGTCTTTTCACTGGATTATAACAAATTTGTGTACTTAATGAAAGTAATTTATGCTAAAGCTGTTAAGATGATGTAAAAGATTAAAGTAGTTTATATCTCTATAAATGCATGCTTTTGGAAGAGTTTACTCAGAGAAGGCAATGGCAACCCACTCCAGTACTATTGCCTGGAAAATCCCATGGACGAAGGAGCCTGGTAGGCTGGAGTCCATGACGTCGCTAAGAGTCGGACATGACTGAGCAACTTCACTTTCACTTTTCACTTTCATGCATTGGAGAAGGAAATGGCAACCCACTGCAGTGTTCTTGCCTGGAGAATCCCAGGGACGGGGGAGCCTGGTGGGCTGCCGTCTATGGGGTCACCAGAGTCCGACACGACTGAAGCGATGAAGCAACTTAGCAGCAGCAACTGCCATCAAAGTGGATGTAATTTAAAACCAAGTTTGCACTTCCTCTCAAGTTTCATCTCTTTTGTGTGTGAGTATAAAAATTTTAAAAGTACAACTCCTTCTTTTCCTTTAAAAAAAAATACTTGTAATTTTTATTATTGGGAGACTGTAATTAAAATGTTCCATTTGAGGGATTTTTTTTTTTTTTTTTTTTGCCAACCCAAATTCTTGTTAAGCAGACATTTTATGTTCCCTGCTGAAGTATAAGCCTGTAGTATTCAGTTCAGTTTAGTTCAGTTCAGTCGCTCAGTCGTATTGGACTCTTTGCAACCCTGTGAATCGCAGCACGCCAGGCCTCCCTGTCCCTCACCAACTCCCAGAGTTCACTCAAACTCACATCCATCAAGTCAGTGATGCCATCCAGCCATCTCATCCTCTGTTGTCCCCTTCTCCTCCTGCCCCCAATCCCTCCCAGCATCAAAGTCTTTTCCAATGAGTCAACTCTTCGCATGAGGTGGCCAAAGTACTGGAGTTTCAGCTTTAGCATCATTCCTTCCAAAGAAATTCCAGGGCTGATCTCCTTCAGAATGGACTGGGTGCATCTCCTTGCAGTCCAAGGGACTCTCAAGAGTCTTCTCCAACACCACAGGTTCAAAAGTATCAATTCTTTGGCGCTCAGCCTTCTTCACAGTCCAACTCTCACATCCATACATGACCACAGGAAAAACCATAGCCTTGACTAGACGGACCTTTGTTGGCAAAGTAATGTCTCTGCTTTTCAATATGCTATCTAGGTTGATCATAACTTTCCTTCCAAGGAGTAAGCGTCTTTTTTTTGTTTTTTTTAGTGTTAGGCCATTATGCTTCTAAATTTATTTCCAGATTTCTTTTCTTTTTATTTTATTTTATTTTTAAACTTTACATAATTATGTTAGTTTTGCCAAATATCAAAATGAATCCGCCACAGGTATACATGTGTTCCCCATCCTGAACCCTCCTCCTTCCCCATACCATCCCTCTGGGTCATCCCAGTGCACCAGCCCCAAGCATCCAGTATCGTTCATCGAACCTGGACTGGCGACTCGTTTCATACATGATATTCTACATGTTTCAATGCCATTCTCCCAAATCTTCCCACCCTCTCCCTCTCCCACAGAGTCCATAAGACTGTTCTATACATCAGTGTCTCTTTTGCTGTCTCGTACACAGGGTTATTGTTACCATCTTTCTAAATTCCATATATATGTGTTATTATACTGTATTGGTGTTTTTCCTTCTGGCTTACATCACTCTGTATAATAGGCTCCAGTTTCATCCACCTCATTAGAACTGATTCAAATGTTTTCTTTTTAATGGCTGAGTAATAAGTCTTTTAATTTCATGGCTTCAATCACCATCTGCAGTGTTTTTGGAGCCCAGAAAAATAAAGTCTGACACTGTCTCCACTGTTTCCTCATCTATTTCCCATGTAGTGATAGGACCTGATGCCATAATCTTCGTTTTCTGAATGTTGAGCTTTAAGCCAACTTTTTCACTCTCCACTTTCACTTTCACCAAGAGGCTTTTGAGTTCCTCTTCACTTTCTGCCATAAGGGTGGTGTTATCTGCATATCTGAGGCTATTGATATTTCTCCTGGCAATCTTGATTTCAACTATAGTATTTTTTTTTAATTTTATTTTATTTTTAAACTTTACAATATTGTATTAGTTTTGCCAAATTTAATAGAGGGCAAATTTACAAAAAACCATCAAATCCAAATATATAGCAATACAGTATTCCAATATTTTAAGACATAAATTGTTTCAGAAATGTTTACTACCTAGGACAATATTAGTGAACAGATTTTATATGTATTTACCTTGGAAAAATGGAATGATATTTTAACATCATCTTTCCCCAAGTGTATATCTGTCTAGTAAATATAAGAAAAATCCCATTCCCACATGCCTATATTATTCTTTATTATCAGGAAAATAAATTATAAGATATTCTATGTAACCCAAATTATTCTTAATGAATATCAGTTTATAATCTACATTTTCATTCTTTTTAATATTTGAATAAGCTAATACATATTTGAGAGGTTTCTATAAAATAAACTTGAAGTCTAGATAATTTAAAAAATTGATCAATTCTAAGCATCTTCTATAAGCCAGATGGATTCATTTTTCCATGTTTTTCAACTCTTATTATTCTTGGGGATCAAAGATAGAGGGGAGTAATCACATATAAATTTTAATGAATTATTAATATTAGGCTGAGTTTTATAAACTATTTCTTACTCTTTTTATGATTTTATTTACATATAATTTTGTTTAGTGATACATCACTTATTTTTAATATCTGTTACACTAAAATTATAACTAGAAAAATTCAGTTTCTATGTAGAGAGTTCAATATTTTTGTTGATTAAATATTAGTAATTATAATTACTTTACCATTCAGATTCTTTACCATCTGAGCCACTAAGGAAGCACAGTAATTATAAGGGATTATTATTTTACTTTATCTTTAATGAATTCATGTGAAGAATGTACTCTCAGTGTGTACCCTTGAAAACAAAAGAATGCTATTGGTAATTGATTCTTTTCCACAAAATTGCTAAGCAATATTCTGATTTTGGCTATCAATTTAAGTATTATGTCTAAATATGATTAAATAAAGCAAACTTTTGAAATATGCAATATGCAATTCTCACATTACAAATGCATGAGAAGTTATGACTGGTTATTTTTTAAATCATATTGTTAACGGTTATACCTGTTAACCTGTAAATATTTGCAATAGCCTATATTTCATGCATCCACATAGTCAACTTATAGCCAACAGTTAAAATGATAAAGATAATTTAATTAATTTACCATAACCTAAAACTGACCAGATAATTAGTAAATGAGCTCGATAAAGAACAGAAATGGTATGGACCTAACAGAAGCAGAAGATATTAAGAAGAGATGGCAAGAATACACAGAAGAACTGTACAAAAAAGATCTTCACGACCCAGATAATCACAATGGTGTGATCACTGGCCTAGAGCCAGACATCCTGGAATGTGAAGTCAAGTGGGCCTTAGAAAGCATCACTAGGAACAAAGCTAGTGGAGGTGATGGAATTCCAGTTGAGCTATTTCTAATCCTGAAAGATGATGCTGTGAAAGTGCTGCACTCAATATGCCAGCAAATTTGGAAAACTCAGCAGTGGCCACAGGACTGGAAAAGGTCCGTTTTCATTCCAATCCCAAAGAAAGGCAATGGCAAAGAATGCTCAAACTACTGCACAATTGCACTCATCTCACATGCTAGTAAAGTAATGCTCAAAATTCTCCAAGCCAGACTTCAGCAATATGTGAACTGTGAACTTCCTGATGTTCAAGCTGGTTTTAGAAAAGGCAGAGGAACCAGAGATCAAATTGCCAACATCTGCTGTATCATGGAAAAAGCAAGAGAGTTCCAGAAAAACATCTATTTCTGCTTTATTGACTATGCCAAAGCCTTTGACTGTGTAGATCACAATAAACTGTGGAAAATTCTGAAAGAGATGGGAATACCAGACCACCTGATCTGCCTCTTGAGAAATTTATATGCAGGTCGGGAAGCAACAGTTAGAACTGGACATGGAACAACAGACTGGTTCCAAATAGGAAAAGGAGTAGGTCAAAGCTGTATATTGTCACCCTGTTTATTTAACTTCTATGCAGAGTACATCATGAGAAACGCTGGACTGGAAGAAGCACAAGCTGGAATCAAGATTGCCGGGAGAAATATCAATATCCTCAGATATGCAGATGACACCACCCTTATGGCAGAAAGTGAAGAGGAACTCAAAAGCCTCTTGATGAAAGTGAAAGTGGAGAGTGAAGAAGTTGGCTTAAAGCTCAACATTCAGAAAACGAAGATCGTGGCATCCGGTCCCACCACTTCATGGGAAATACATGGGGAAACAGTGGAAACAGTGTCAGACTTTATTTTTCTGGGCTCCAAAATCACTGCAGATGGTGACTGCAGCCATGAAATTAAAAGACGCTTAGTCTTCAAAGGAAAGTTATGACCAACCTAGATAGCATATTGATTTCTTATTATTCTTTCACATCACATCCTGCCCTTATCTTGCTGGCTCAGAGGTTAAAGCGTCTGCTCCAATGTGGGAGACCTGGGTTCGATACCTGGGTTGGGAAGATCCCCTGAAGAAGGAAATGGTAACCCACTCCAGTACTCTTGCCTGGAGAATCCCATGGACGGAAAAGCCTGGTAGGCTACAGTCCACAGGATTGCAAAGAGTTGGACACAACTGAGCGACTTCACTGGACTGGACTGGATTACATTGAGTATTAGCTTGTTTGCTTTGTTCTCATCTGTCTCTTCAACTAGAATTTAACCTTGGTGAGACATACTTCATCTGGATATTCAGAACTTTGGACAGGCAACAGTGAGAGATGAATGCTGCTACTGCTGCTAAGTTGCTTCAGTCGTGTCCGACTCTATGTGACCCCAGAGATGGCAGCCCACCAGGCACCCCCGTCCCTGGGGTTCTCCAAGCAAGAACACTGGAGTGGGTTGCCATTTCCTTCTCCAATGCGTGAAAATGAAAAGTGAAAGTGAAGTTGCTCAGTCGTGTCCGACTCCTAGTGACCCCAGGGACTGCAGCCTACCAGGCTCCTCCATCCATGGGATTTTCCAGGCAAGAGTAACTGGAGTGGGGTGCCATTGCCTTCTCCAATGGCTGACTCACTAAAAACCACTTTGGTTGGTTTGAATCCTGACTGTGTCATTTGCAAAATCTTAGGCAAGCTTCTTATCCTTTCTGGGTGTCTTTTGTAAGAGGGACACTGTAATTAGAACAATTAGAATAATAGAACACAGATTGCATGAATTAAAATATATAAATTACTTGGTACACAATAAGGCCTTATTAAACATCAGGAAGCTAAATGTCACAGTGTCTGATGCCTAATAATTAATAAATAAGCATTTGCTGAATGAATGAATGAATGATATAGAGCTCTGATATCAGAAAGACTGAATTTGACTGCCTGTTCTACTATGCATGGTTCCGTGATGGCTCAGATGGTAAAAAATCTGCTTGCAGTTCAGGAGACCTGGGTTCAATCCCTGGATGGGGAAGATCCCTTGGAGAAGGGAATGGCTAGAGTATTCTTGCCTAGAGAATTCCATGGACAGAGGAAACTGGCAGGCTACAGTCCATGGGGTCGCAAGAGTTGGACACGCCTGAGCAACTAACACAACACTCTACCATACATGACATTGGAGGATTTACTTTACTTTTTGTAACCTCAATTTCTCTGTGTAAAAATAGTGTTGACTTTATTGGCACTTTTGTTAAGGATAGAATGAGGTGTGGTTTTTAATAGCATGTTTTATGATTTACCTTTGTTAAAAAAAGGCAGGCGGGGCACCGGGGGTGGGGGGGGTGGGCTTCCCTGGTGGCACAGTGGTTAAGAATCCTCCTGCCAATGCAGGAGACACAGTTTCGATCCCTGATCAGGAAAGATCCCACATGTCACAGAGCAACTAAGCCTGTGTGACGCTATTGAGCCTGTGCTCTAGAGCCCAGGAGCCATAACTACTGAGCCTACATGCCACAACTATCAAAGGCCCAGAAGCCTGAGTGTCCTAGATCCCAATTCTGCCACAAGGGAAGCCACTCTATGAGATGCTCTCACACTGTGACTAGAGTAGCCTCAGCTCATGGCAACTAGAGAAAAGTCTGAACAACACTGAAGACCCAGCATAGCCAAAAATAAATAAACAAAATAAATAAAATTTTGAAAAAAGAGAAGAAGCTTTAGTTATTGTTACTATTCTAGGACTGCAGTTCCTATTCAGAGCCCTGCCTGTGGCCATCTGTACCTGTTGTTGAGATAAATATCATTAATAATTTTAGTCATTAAAACTATTTGGCTATAAATAACTAGTTCAAATTCAAACTAACTTTAGCCTAAATGAATTAATAAGTTAATGAAAGCAAACTTATTATAACTAGAAGATTGAACAAGAACTATTCATGGTATGTTGACAATCTAAATTTACTCTTATTCTTCATTGCCCCTTTAAACTTTATGGATTCAATCTTTTCCTTTCTTGGATGAAAATACTGGCAGATGTGATGGCTGTTCTTTTCACTGCCACAGGATGAAAGAGTCCTATGGTGGTTTGGTCACTAAGTCATGTTCGACTCATGCGACCCCATGAATTGTAGCCCACCCGGCTCCTCTGTCCATGGAATTTTCCAGACATGAATACTAGAGTGGGTTGCCATTTTCTTCTCCAGGGGATCTTCCCCACCCAGACATAGTCACTTTAAATCACAAACATAATTTCAATTTAGTAATTAGAATATATTTGTGCATTCATTTTTTATTTGTTATAACAACAAAAGGCTTCCCTGGGAGCTCAGCTAGTAAAGAATCTACCTGCAGTACAGGAGACCCTGGTTCAATTCCTGGGTCAAGAAGGTCCCCTGGAGAAAGGATAAGTTACCCACTCCAGTATTCTTGGGTTTACCTGGTAGCTCAGATGGTAAAGAATTTGCCTGCAATGCAGTTGACCTGGGTTTGATCCCTGGGTTGGAAAGACCCCCTCCCTGGAGGAGGGCATGACAACACACTCCACTATTCTTGCCTGGAGAATCCCCATAGACAGAGAAGCCTGGTATGCTACAGTCCACAGGGTCACAGAGTCAGACATTACAAAAATATTTTGAAAAAAACAGATTCATTGTCTTACAGTTCTATAGATCAGAAATCCAACATGGATTTCCCTGGGCTAAGACTGAGGTATCTGGAAGCCAGAGGAAGAATCTGCCTTTTTCAGCTTGTAGAGGCCACTTGTATTCATTGTCTTATATCCCCTTCCTCCATTTTAAACAATAGCAGATCAAGTCTTTTCCAGACTGCATATCTCTGACCCTCCTTTCTGTCTGTTTCTCTTCTACTTTTAAGGACTCAAGGGCTCATGTCATTAGACTGGGCCCATCAAGGTAGTTCAGTGTAAATTCTCCATCTCAGGGTCACTTGGTTAGTAACTCTAATCATGTGTACAACCTTAATTCCCTTTTTTTCCTGTAACATGATAAATACACAAGTCCAAAGGCTTAGGGATTGGCTGTCTTTTGGGATCATTGAACTGCCTACTGTATCTGGTCTGTCTACTGTTAGAAAATCCAGCCATCTAGACTGGGTTTTCTTTAGATTAAGTCGTATAAGGCATGGACCAGGATTCTTCCATTTTTACATTCCCGTGGTAGCACATGCATTTTACATTCTAAAACATTCCATATGGTCCCCCTGAAATCCCTCTACTCAGGTTCATGACTCAAAGTTAACATTCTGCCAATTTTCCCCGCAAAACATGGATTAGTCTCACAGCATAGCAGTTGCTCTCTACAAAGAAAGCTATTCGTCAGTTCCTTCACCCAACATTCTCATACACTCTCTCTAATTATTGGTTGGACTAAGAGATCTGAGTTCCAAAGAATAGCAAGAAGAGATAAGAAAGCCTTCTTCAGCGATCAATGCAAAGAAATAGAGGAAAACAACAGAATGGGAAAGACTAGAGATCTCTTCAAGAAAATTAGAGATACCAAGGGAACATTTCATGCAAAGATGGGCTGGATAAAGGACAGAAATGCCAAGGACCTAACAGAAGCAGAAGATATTAAGAAGAGATGGCAAGAATACACAGAAGAACTGTACAAAAAAGATCTTCACGACCCAGATAATCACAATGGTGTGATCACTGGCCTAGAGCCAGACATCCTGGAATGTGAAGTCAAGTGGGCCTTAGAAAGCATCACTATGAACAAAGCTAGTGGAGGTGATGGAATTCCAGTAGAGCTCTTTCAAATCCTGAAAGATGTTGCTGTGAAAGTGCTGCACTCAATATGCCAGCAAATTGGGAAAACTCACAGTGGCCACAGGACTGGAAAAGGTCAGTTTTTATTCCAATCCCAAAGAAAGGCAATGCCAAAGATTGCTCAAGCTACCGCACAATTACACTCATCTCACACGCTAGTAAAGTAATGCTCAAAATTCTCCAAGCCAGACTTCAGCAACATGTGAACCGTGAACTTCCTGATGTTCAAGCTGGTTTTAGAAAAGGCAGAGGAACCAGAGGTCAAATTGCCAACATCCGCTGGATCATGGAAAAAGCAAGAGAGTTCCAGAAAAACATCTATTTCTGCTTTATTGACTATGCCAAAGCCTTTGACTGTGTGGATCACAATAAACTGTGGAAAATTCTTCAAGAAATGGGAATACCAGACCACCTGATCTGCCTCTTGAGAAATTTGTATGCAGGTTGGGAAGCAACAGTTAGAACTGGACATGGAACAACAGACTGGTTCCAAATAGGAAAAGGAGTACGTCAAGGCTGTATATTGTCACCCTGCTTATTTAACTTCTATGCAGAGTACATCATGAGAAACGCTGGACTGGAAGAAGCACAAGCTGGAATTAAGATTGCCGAGAGAACTATCAATAACCTCAGATATGCAGATGACACCACCCTTATGGCAGAAAGTGAAGAGGAACTCAAAAGCCTCTTGATGAAAGTGAAAGTGGAGAGTGAAAAAGTTGGCTTAAAGCTCAACATTCAGAAAACGAAGATCGTGGCATCCGGTCCCACCACTTCATGGGAAATAGATGGGGAAACAGTGGAAACAGTGTCAGACTTTATTTTTTGGGGCTCCAAAATCACTGCAGATGGTGATTGCAGCCATGAAATTAAAAGATGCTTACTCCTTGGTAGAAAAGTTGTGACCAACCTAGATAGCATATTCAAAAGCAGAGACATTACTTTGCCAACAAAGGTTCGTCTAGTCAAGGCCATGGTTTTTCCTGTGGTCATGTATGGATGTGAGAGTTGGACTGTGAAGAAGGCTGAGTGCCGAAGAATTGATGCTTTTGAACTGTGGTGTTGGAGAAGACTCTTGAGAGTCCCTTGGACTGCAAGGAGATGCACCCAGTCCATTCTGAAGGAGATCACCCCTGGGATTTCTTTGGAGGGAATGATGCTGAAGCTGAAACTCCAGTACTTTGGCCACCTCATGCAAAGAATTGACTCCCTGGAAAAGACTCTGATGCTGGGAGGGATTAGGGGCAGGAGGAGAAGGGGAAGACAGAGGATGAGATGGCTGGATGGCATCACTGAGTCGATTGACGTGAGTCTGAATGAACTCTTTGAGTTGCTGATGGACAGGGAGGCCTGGTGTGCTGCGATTCATGGGGTCGCAAAGAATCAGACACGACTGAGCGACTGAACTGAACTGAAGAGATATGAAAGTTAACAGAACAGGCTCTTGAAACCATTTCTTTATGAGTTTAATTTGTGTAAGGTCAAACAGGTATTACCATATTCATTGAGACAAGGAGACCAAATAGCCTGGTACATATGTTTAAGTCACTATATCATAGAATCTAAAGGCTAGATCTTCTGAAAGACTAAAGTCTTCTGGAACTACAGAAATTAATAATAATTCAAAACAGTTTCTCTCTTTATCTTTTATCTCTATTTTCCTACAAATCAGCTTCATTATTCTGCTTTCTGTGAATTGCTGCTCTATGGTCCTTGGTCTCATGGCTGAACATGGCTGTGCCATCTGCCTTTACATATTATAAGCCAAACCTTGGTTCTCTCCCAGATTTCCAGGAGGCAAAATCTCTTATCTCCCTAGCTGGAGCTTCACGTACATACTGGTCCAATCAATAGTAACTTGTGGAAAGAGCTATAGGAACTTATAGACACAATAGTAACTTGTGTCTTATAGAAGAAAACACTCCCCTACTATAGATTTGGGGGATAGATAATAGAGGATCATTTGACTTGGGAAAGCCTTCCAAAAATTGTATCACAGTAATCTGTAAGTCTTATAATAACAATAAAACAAAAATAATAATCATTATAGTCGAAGTTTGTTGAGAGCCTTTTTAGATCAAGCCCTGCATTATTATATGAAACTATCACCTTGGTGGTGCTAGCAGTGAAGAACCCTCCTGCCAATTCAGGAGACATAAGTGATGCAGGTTCTATCCCTGGGTCAGGAAGATCCCCTGGAGGAGGGCATGGCAACCCACTCCAGTATTTTTGCCTGGAGAATCCCATGGACAGAGGCGCCTACAGTCCATTGGGTTGCAAAGAGTCAGACAAGACTAAAGTGACTTAAGACACACACACACATACACATCACCTCAACCCATGTGGAGGTTCAGGTGTTTTCTCCATTTTAATGAAGAAAATATTGGAGCACTGAGCAGTACAATAATTTGCTAAAGGTCACATGAGGAGTTAGTAGTGACTGGGACCTAAATCCACAATTCCCTGACTCCAAAATCCATACAAAAGATGTCAATGGAATGATATCCACTGTGTAGTTTTAACAGAAAAAAAAACATATTTTAAAATGTTTTGTGAATTATTAGAATTTATATCTCTATTCATGCCTACACCTATGACCATATGTATGTCTGTATCTCTCTGTTTCTGTAGCAATCTACCCATACAACATCCCGTTCCCTCTTTCTCTATAGCATATATATTTAAAAGTTAATACCAAATAATTCTGAGAACAAAATCATTTGTTATTTAAATTACATTTTTAATGAGTATACTACCCAAAGCAATTTATAGATTCAACGCAATCCCTATCAAGCTACCAACGGTATTCTTCACAGAGCTAGAACAAATAATTTCACAATTTGTATGGAAATACAAAAAACCTCGAATAGACAAAGCTATCTTGAGAAAGAAGAATGGAACTGGAGGAATCAACCTACCTGACTTCAGGCTCTACTAAAAAGCCACAGTTATCAAGACAGTATGGTACTGGCACAAAGACAGAAATATTGATCAATGGAATAAAATAGAAAGCCCAGAGATAAATCCACGCACATATGGACACCTTATCTTTGACAAAGGAGGCAAGAATATACAATAGATTAAAGACAATCTCTTTAACAAGTGGTGCTGGGAAATCTGGTCAACCACTTGTAAAAGAATGAAACTAGACCACTTTCTAACACCATACACAAAAATAAACTCAAAATGGATTAAAGATCTAAACGTAAGACCAGAAACTATAAAACTCCTAGAGGAGAACATAGGCAAAACACTCTCTGACATACATCACAGCAGGATCCTCTATGACCCACCTCCCAGAATATTGGAAATAAAAGCAAAAATAAACAAATGGGACCTAATTAACCTTAAAAGCTTCTGCACATCAAAGGAAACTATTAGCAAGGTGAAAAGACAGCCTTCAGAATGGGAGAAAATAATAGCAAATGAAGCAACCGACAAACAACTAACCTCAAAAATATACAAGCAACTCCTACAGCTCAACTCCAGAAAAATAAACGACCCAATCAAAAAATGGGCCAAAGAACTAAATAGACATTTCTCCAAAGAAGACATACAGATGGCTAACAAACACATGAAAAGATGCTCAACATCACTCATTATCAGAGAAATGCAAATCAAAACCACTATGAGGTACCATTTCACACCAGTCAGAATGGCTGCGATCCAAAACTCTACAAGTAATAAATGCTGGAGAGGGTGTGGAGAAAAGGGAACCCTCTTACACTGTTGGTGGGAATGCAAACTAGTACAGCCACTATGGAGAACAGTGTGGACATTCCTTAAAAAACTGGAAATAGAACTGCCTTATGATTCAGCAATCCCACTGCTGGGCATACACACTGAGGAAACCAGAAGGGAAAGAGACACGTGTACCCCAATGTTCATCGCAGCACTGTTTATAATAGCCAGGACATGGAAGCAACCTAGATGTCCATCAGCAGATGAATGGATAAGAAAGCAGTGGTACATATACACAATGGAGTATTACTCAGCCATTAAAAAGAATACATTTGAATCAGTTCTAATGAGGTGGATGAAACTGGAGCCTATTATACAGAGTGAAGTAAATTAGAAGGAAAAACATAAATACAGTATACTAATGCATATATATGGAATTTAGAAAGATGGTAACAATAACCCTGTGTACGAGACAGCAAAAGAGACACTGATGTATAGAACAGTCTTATGGACTCTGTGGGAGAGGGAGAGGGTGGGAAGATTTGGGAGAATGACATTGAAACATGTAAAATATCATGTAAGAAACGAGTTGCCAGTCCAGGTTCAATGCACGATACTGGATGCTTGGGGCTAGTGCACTGGGACGACCCAGAGGGATGGTATGGGGAGGGAGGAGGGAGGAGGGTTCAGGATGGGGAACACATGTATGCCTGTGGCGGATTCATTTTGATACTTGGCAAAACTAATACAATTATGTAAAGTTTAAAAATAAAATAAAATTAAATTACATTTTTTCTGTCTGTATTTTTGTTCATGATGATATATTATTAATGATTATAAGATGATGATCTGTATTTGTTTTCTAAAGAGCAGGAAATGTTAAGCTCATTTTCTAATTTTGCTATGTCTCTAAAGAGTGACAGTTTTTCCTTAGGTGGCTTCTTTTCTGCTTTCTTCCATGGCTCAACCAAAACTGTCCTGCTGTTTCTTTTTTCTAACTAAAATCCCCCAAATCAACATGGTGGCTAAGACACTTGCATTATTCTTTGTAAAAGTGTGGGTTTCTAAGAAGCAAGCTGTGAAATATCTGCAGAGTGACATTTATAGGCACCCTCCTGTTCAATAGAACATCCACGTTTTATAGCTTTTAAATTATATGGCAGTTTTTCCTCCTAGATCCCTGTTAAGAGTGCTTAATAAAGTTTACAACAATTTCTTTCCTTATTTACCAAACACTTATTAAACACCTATTAAAGTGGACGTGCTCAGTCACTCAGTCATATCCGACTCTGTGACTGCATGGACTGTAGCTGGCCAGGGTCCTCTGTTCATGGGATTCTCCTAGCAAGAATACTGGAGAGGGTTGCCATTTTCTACTTCAGGGGGATCTTTCCCACCCAGGGATCAAACCTACATCTTTGGCATCTCCTAAATCAGCAGGCAGATACTTTACCACTAGTGCCACCCTATTTATTAAAAAAAAAAAAAATCTTTTTATATGTTAGCTATTTGCCAGCACTAAGAAGCTCAGATTCCATTTAGAAATATCAGAGACATAAATTAGAGATAAATTATATAGACATCTTTGGCAGTTTTCTAAAGCACATTTTAGAGTCCCTTGGCTTTTATCTTTCTAATTTAATATGAAAAATAGTCAAGAAAAATAAATAAGACTTTTTTCTTAAAATAGTAAGTGAATACTTTCTTTGATTATTTAAGTAGTACATAATTTGTTTTAAAATATGAAAAGTCAAGAAGTATATAAAGATGAAATTAGATGATCGCCATTAATTCTATAATGTAGCAACTGTCTTTTAATATTTTAGCATGTATCATATATTTTGATAAAAAATATACCACAATACTGTGTTAAATATTTTATAAGTCAGTGAATAGTCCTGCATTAACACTTGTTTTATTACTCCACTATACTATTTTATAAATTATTTTTAAAATCTCCTGTTGCTAGTATTTTATTGCTTATATTTTTATATTATAAAAAACACTGATAAATATTTTGGTATAAACTAATTTGTATATTTTTCTGATTATTGTCTTGGAAAATTTCCGGGGAAATTTCACATGGCATGATCACTATTTAATACTTAATATAATATTTAATATGAAGTATTTAATGTACTTCATATATATTTTGCTAAATTGCTGTTCAGAAAGCTTGTAACACTTCTGCTCTGCTTATGAGGGAAATTCTATTTCACTTACTTTCTGACATAAAACTAGTCAACTGGATGAAATATCTGAAACAGTTATTTTCAGATATAGGACAATAGGGTGTTTGGATTGTGATTCCTGAGAAAAAGGAATCAAATAAGGTGAACCATATAATTATCCTGGATTTCTATCCAGGAGCAATTTTCAGAATATGATGGAAGGAGGAAGGGCCTACATATATCCAGAGTTGAAAAGATAGAGATTAAACTTTGATAAAAATAAGACAGCACTATGTGGAGACAATATATGAGATAAGAGAGCTAAACAAGGAAAGAACTCCAGATATCTGCACAGTGGATCACAATAAACTGTGGAAAATTCTGAAAGAGATGGGAATACCAGACCACCTGACCTGCCTCTTGAGAAACCTGTATGCAGGTCAGGAAGCAACAGTTAGAACTGGACATGGAACAACAGACTGGTTCCAAATAGGAAAAGGAGTAGGTCAAGGCTGTATATTGTCACCCTGTTTATTTAACTTATATGCAGAGTACATCATGACAAATGGGCTAGAGGAAGCCCAAGCTGGAATCAAGATTTCCGGGAGAAATATCAATAACCTCAGATATGCAGATGACACCACCCTTATGGCAGAAAATGAAGAGGAACTAAAAAGCCTCTTGATTAAAGTGAAAGAGAAGAGTGAAAAAGTTGGCTTAAAGCTCAACATTCAGAAAACTAAGATTATGGCATCTGGTCCCAACACTTCATGGCAAATAGATGGGGAAACAGTGGCTGACTTTATTTTTCTGGGCTCCAAAATCATTGTAGATGGTGATTGCAGCCATGAAATTAAAAGACACTTGCTCTTGGTAGGAAAGTTATGATCTACCTAGACAGCATATTAAGAAAGCAGAGACATTACTTTGCCAACAAAGGTCCATCTAGTCAAGGCTATGGTTTTTCCAGTGGTCATGCTTTCAAGTTGTTGTGCTGGAGAATACTCCTGAGAGTCTCTTGGACAGAAAGGAAATCAAACCAATCAATCTTAAAGGAAATTAACCCTGAATATTCATTGGAAGGACTGATGCTGAAGCTGAAACTCGAATGCTTTGGCCAATTGACACGAAGAGCTGACTCATTGGAAAAGACCCTGATGCTAGGAAAGATTGAGGGCAGGAGGAGAGGGGGCAACAGAGGATAAGATGGTTGGATGGGACGATGGACATGAGTTTGGAAGGACAAAGAAACCTAGCGTGCTGCAGTTCATGGGGTTGCAAAGAATCAGACAGTACTGAGCTACTGAAAAACAAGAAGAAGAAGAACAACAAAAAAACAATGGTGTAAAGGTGAGATTCCATGATGTAGCACAGAGAGTATCCTGTTGGGCAATTACAATTCCAAAAGAGCTCTAGATTGGACAATTTCTAGAGTTACACAGGGCTAGGAAT
Source organism: Bos indicus (assembly GCF_029378745.1). NCBI lineage: Eukaryota > Metazoa > Chordata > Mammalia > Artiodactyla > Bovidae > Bos > Bos indicus. Next base: position 92,946,732 of record NC_091760.1, on the reverse strand, counting down.
CATTCATCTTCCCACCAACAAGAGTAGGGAGACCTGTTGACTGTATAAGGTATCTAAAGTGTCATATACCTTAGTGGTGTGGCTTAAGTAGTTCTAGAGTAAAGGCTTCTCTAGGGCTGCCTTCAAAAATTACAAAACATTCTGAAAATGATTAGGCTGATCTACAAATAACAGCCCCTCTAGACAAAGTCCAACATTTTTAAAGAAGTACAACAAAATTCATCACTCAATAATGTACATACAAGTGACAGAGTCAAAATGTTCTGCATCCATTCCAAAATTACTAGACATGCAAAGAAACAGAAAATTGAGACTCATAATCAAGAGAAAATTAACTAATAGAAATAGACCCAAAATGATAAAATTAGCAGATGATCTTAAAGCTACTGTTATATATTTGAATGTGCACAATGAAGAAAAGTTATGACCAACCTAGATAGCATATTGAAAAACAGAGACATTACTCTGCCAACTAAAGTCCGTCTAGTCAAGGCAATGGTTTTTCCAGTGGTCATGTATGGATGTGAGAGTTGGACTGTGAAGAAGGCTGAGCGTCAAAGAATTGATGCTTTTGAACTGTGGTGTTGGAGAAGACTCTTGAGAGTCCCTTGGACTGCAAGGAGATCCACCCAGTCCATTCTGAAGGAGATCAGCCCTGGGATTTCTTTGGAAGGAATGATGCTAAAACTGAAACTCCAGTACTTTGGCCACCTCATGCGAAGAGTTGACTCATTGGAAAAGACTCTGATGCTGGGAGGGACTAGGGGCAGGAGAAGAAAGGGACGACAGAGGATGAGATGGCTGGATGGCATCACTTACTTGATGGACGTGAGCCTGAGTGAACTCTGGGAGTTGGTGAGGGACAGGGAGGCCTGGAGTGCTGCGATTCATGGGATCACAAAGAGTCGGACACGACTGAGTGACTGAACTGAACTGAATGATATAAAGACAAACATGAAACTAATGAGGAATAAATGAAAGATATAAACATGTTAGAATGCTAAAATTTTAAAAGTTCCAAATACAACTTCCAAATAAGAAAAGTTCAGTTCAGTCGCTCAGTCGTGTCGCACTCTTTGTGACCCCATGAACCGCAGCACGCCAGGCCTCTCTGTCCATCACCAACTCCCGGAGTTCACTCAAACTGATGTCCTTTGAGTCGGTGATGCCATCCAACCATCTCATTCTCTGTCATCCTCTTCTCAAGCCCTCAATCTTTCCCAGCATCAGGGTCTTTTCAAATGAGTCAGCTCTTCGCATCAGATGGCCAAAGTATTGGAGTTTCAGCTTCAGCATCAGTCCTTTCAATGAACACCCAGGACTGATCTCCTTTAGGATGGACCTCCTTGCAGTCCAAGGGACTCTCAAGAGTGTTCTCCATCACCACAGTTCAAAAGCATCAGTTCTTTGATACTCAGCTTTGTTTATAGTGCAACTCTCACATCCATACATGACCACTGGAAAAACCATAGCCTTGACTAGATGGACCTTTGTTGGCAAAGTAATGTCCCTGCTTTTTAATATGCTGTCTAGGTTGGTCATAACATTTCTTCCAAGGAGTAAGTGTCTTTTAATTTCATGGCTGCAATCACCATATGCAGTGATTTTGGAGCCCAGAAAAATAAAGTCTGTCACTGTTTCCACTGTTTCCCCATCTATTTCCCATGAAATGATGGAACCAGATGCCATGATCTTAGTTTTCTGAATGTTGAACTTTAAGCCAAGGTTTTCACTCTCCTCTTTTACTTTCATCAAGATACTCTTTAGTTCCTCTTCACTTTCTGCTATAAGGGTGGTGTCATCTGCATATCTGAGGTTATTGATATTTCTCCTGGCAATATATATATATGAGAAATGAAAATTTCACTGAATAGTAGTTATAGTAGAATAGACATTGCAGAAGAAACCATTAGTCAGCATAGATTTATAACAAAAGAAACTATTTAAACATAAGTACAAAAGAAAAAGGACTGAAAAATATTAACAGAGCTTCAGTGACTTGCTGATTATCTATACTTGTATATGTGTATCTTTATGTTATCTATATGTTTATTTATACCATATCTATAATTAGAGTCCCAGAAGAAAGAAGCCTGAAGAGAGGAGAGACAGATATTTAAAGACAGCAATTAATGGCAGAATTTTTTAGATTTTGGTGAATATTCTAAACTGACAAACTCAAGAAACTCAGCACACTCAAAGCAGGATAAAGAAAATCACACAATGATGTAAAAATCAAATCAAACAAAAATAATGAACTTTTGACAAAGAAAATAAAAACAGCAAGTCACAAAAGACACATGGCATACAATAGAGTAAGGTTAAGACAAACCATACACTTCTTGTCAGAAACTATCTAACCCTGATGGCAATGGAAAAAACTTTTAGCATGCTGAAAGAAAAAGAGACATATCAATCTAGAAATTCAATGTACAGAAAAAATACTTTTGAAGAATAGGTGATAAGTAAACATTTTTTCAGGCAAACAAAAACTGAGAGAACTCATCATCAGCATACAAGAAATAAAAGAAAGGTTTAAGGAAATCTTTCAGGAAGAAAATGGAACTAGAATCTACACAAAGAGCATAAAATTGGTGAATATGTAGGTAAATATAATAAAATATTTCCCTCACTTTTAATATATTTAAAGAATAATGGAGTAGCTAAAACAAAGACAGTAATAGTGTTTTTTGAGAGGGTTATAAATAACATATGTAGTGAAAAATGTATGAGATCATAATCACAAGGACAGGAGGGGGAAATGGTAGTATATTGGTATCAATCTCTTATTTCTGAAATTATATACTACTTTTAGGTAGCTGGCTATAATTTTAAGTCGAATATTGTAAAACCTCAAACAACAAGAGAGTCAGAGAGGAGAGAGCAAAATCAAGAAATTAAGATACAGAAGAAAAAAAATTGCTAATAAGCAAATAGTACAGCTGAATTTGGGTCCTAAGACATCTATACTCAGTGAGAAAGAATAAAGGACAAATGCAACTAATTGAAAACAAATAGCAAAATGATAGAATTAAATACAACTATATTGATAATTACGTTCGTGTAACATAATATTACAATTAGAAGGAAAAGACTATTAATCTGGATTGTCAAAAAAGGGCATTCCCACTTTATACTTTTTGAGAGAGATTTCACTTTAAAGATAAAAAACATTAAAAAATAGAAGAGGGCACACTATGAAAACAATAAATATCAGATAAAGTAGAATTTAGAACAAGAAATTTTATTAAAAAAGGCTGTTTTATAATGACAAAGTCAATTTACAAGAGGATATAAAAATCCTACATGTGTTTTCACTTAATAATAAGGCTTCAAGATACATAAATTAACACTTGCAGAACTAAAAAGAAAAAAATAATCCACAACTCTACTTGAAGATACAATACTAACACCTCTCTCTCAGTAATTGATACTAAAAATAGATAAAATATTTAGAACATTGCAATCAAGAATAAAATTACATATTCTTTTTCAATGCACACAGAACATTCACCAAGATAGACCTTACACATCTCAATCAATTTTAAAAATTGAAATTACAGAGTATATTCTTTATCAGTGGTGGTAAGTAGAAATCAGTAACAGAAAGATACCAGGAAAATCTTCAAGTTAATATACTTCTAAATAAGCCTGAGTCAAATAATAAATTACTAGGGAAATTAGAACATATGTTAAATTAAATTCTGTTGAACACATAAACTTGTCATAACTTGTAGGATACAGGTAAATCAGCAGTTAGATGGGAATTTATAGCTTTAGTGCTTTATTTAAAAAAAAAAAAAGGCAACTAAAATGAGTGTGTAGGATTCTCCTTTAGGGTTGGTCCACCCTCATGCCTTGAGGCTATACTATCCTCTGTTCACCAAATAAAACACTGAGGTGTAATAAGTTGTTAAAAAAAAAAAATCAGTGTTGTAGATTTTTAAAATCCAAATTGACTAAAGGAATAAATAATATAGATATGAATAGAATTCAAAAGAATAGAAAACTGTCAAAAATAGAGAAAAACAATATAAAGTCTGCTCTCGTTCCCAGAGTTGTCTGCAGAGTAATTCTCTTTTCCTGGTAAGGGAGAGGGAGACACCATGACAGACACTTAAGTCCTGCTTTTAAATAGAAAAGGAGAAGGCAGAGAGTTGATTGCCTTCAATTGAAAGCAATCCTTATGCTAAAGTGGCATATTTGAACCTGGCATATTCTGGCCTCTTCAGAGGGAAGCAGTAACACTAGAAACACTGTGAATTGATTATCTCCTTTATGCTCTTTATTAATTCAATTCTATTTTATTTTTTCATTAATTCTACTTTAGAGGTTTTGAAGACAGATGAAATATAATTGTGTTATGTTTTCTATTAAACAATCATCAAGCATTTATTAAATTCTTATGAATCTGGCAGGTCTGAGTGTGTGCTAAATTGCTTCAGTCATGTCCGACTCTTTGCAACCCCATGGACTGTTGCCTGCCAGACTTCTCTCTCCATGGGATTTCCCAGGCAAGAATACTGGAGTGGGTTGCCCTTTTCCTCCTCCAGGGGATCTAACCTAAGGATAGAACCTGTGTCTTATGTCTCCTGTGTTGGCAGGACGGTTCTTTACCAATAGGGACACCTGGGACCTGAGGCAGGTTTAAAAACATCAACTAAGAAGTGCACTAGATGTGTGCCTAGAGAGTTGGAAGACAAGGCCATATTTACCCTGCATATTTTTAAAAATACTGAGGAAATAAAAATTAGTTGATAGAATAAAGGAGGCCTAAAGTTTTTAGAAGAAGTGGGAGGAACATGATGAGATAATTATTTAAAGCTGCTGCTAAGTCACTTCAGTCATGTCCGACTCTGTGTGACCCCATAGACAGCAGCCCACCAGGCTCCCCCGTCCCTGGGATTCTCCAGGCAAGAACACTGGAGTGGGTTGCCGTTTCCTTCTCCAATGCATGAAAGTGAAAAGTGAAAGTGAAGTTGCTCAGTCGTGTCCGACTCCTAGTGACCCCAGGGACTGCAGCCTACTAGGCTCCTCCGTCCATGGGATTTTCCAGGCAAGAGTACTGGAGTGGGGTGCCATTGCCTTCTCCATAATTATTTAAAGCTACTTTTTGCAATTGTATGTCTATTATTATGTTTATTCATTCTTAAAATTGTTCAATTCAGTTCAGTCTCTCAGTTGTGTCCGAACTTTTGCGACCCCACCAATCGCAGCAAGCCAGGCCTCCCTGTCCATCACCAATTCCTGGAGTTCACTCAAACTCACGTCCATCAAATCGGTGATGCCATCCAGCCATCTCATCCTCTGTTGTCCCCTTCTCCTCCTGCCCCCAATCCCTCCCAGCATCAGAGTCTTTTTCAATGAGTCAACTCTTCGCATGAGATGGCCAAAGTACTGGAGTTTCAGCTTTAGCATCATTCCTTCCAAAGAAATCCCAGGGCTGATCTCCTTCAGAATGGACTGGTTGATCTCCTTGCAGTCCAAGGGACTCTCAAGAGTCTTCTCCATCACCACTGTTCAAAAGCATCAATTCTTCAGCGCTCAGCCTTCTTCACAGTCCAACTCTCACATCCATACATGACCACAGGAAAAACCATAGCCTTGACTAGACAGACCTTTGTTGGCAAAGTAATGTCTCTGCTTTTCAATATGCTATCTAGGTTGGTCATAACTTTCCTTCCAAGGAGTAAGCGTCTTTTAATTTCATGGCTGCAGTCACCATCTGCAGTGATTTTGGAGCCCCCAAAAATAAAGTCTGTCACTGTTTCCACTGTTTCCCCATCTATTTCCCATGAAGTGATGGGACCAGATGCCATGATCTTAGTTTTCTGAATGTGGAGCTTTAAGCCAATTTTTTCACTCTCCTCTTTCACTTTCATCAAGAGGCTTTTTAGTTCCTCTTCACTTTCTGCCATAAGGTAGGTGTCATCTGCATATCTGTGGTTATTGATATTTTTCCCGGCAATCTTGATTCCAGCTTGGGCTTCTTCCAGCCTCATAATGTACTCCACATATAAATTAAATAAGCAGGGTAACAGTATACAGCCTTGATGTCCTCCTTTTCCTATTTGGAACCAGTCTGTTGTTCCATGTCCAGTTCTAACTATTGCTTCCTGACCTGCATATAGGTTTCTCAAGAGGCAGGTCAGGTGGTCTGGTATTCCCATCTCTTGAAGAATTTCCCACAGTTTATTGTGATCCATACAAGCAAAGGCTTTGGCATAGTCAATAAAGCATAAATAGATGTTTGTCTGGAACTGTCTTGCTTTTTCCATGATCCAGCAGATGTTGGCAATTTGATCTCTGGTTCCTCTGCCTTTTCTAAAACCATCTTTAACAGCTGGAAGTTCATGGTTCACATACTGTTGAAGCCTGGCTTGGAGAATTTTGAGCATTACTTTACTAGTGTGTGAGATGAGTGCAATTGTGCGGTTGTTTGAGCAATCTTTGGCATTGCCTTTCTTTGGGATTGGAATGAAAACTGACCTTTTCCAGTCCTGTGCCACCGCTGAGTGTTCCAAATTTGCTGGCATATTGAGTGCAGCACTTTCATAGCATCATCTTTCAGGATTTGGAATAGCTTCACTGGAATTCCATCACCTCCTCTAGCTTTGTTCCTAGTGATGCTTTCTATGGTCCGTATGTTGTTAATTTCTTGTTGCCCAAGGTGATCAAACACCACATTTTCAGCGTCAGCCTAGGATTTTTTTTTTTTTTTTAATGGACTTTTTCCTATTTAATCTATTCTGGAAAAAAAAAAAAAACAAAACTGTCCAGAGGATATATGTTTATCTCTCCTCATTTTTTCCTCTCTGTTTTTGTTTTGTTTTTTCTCATTTTGTAAATCTGGTCACCATAGGAAAGACAGCAATCACTCACTTCAGGGAAAGTCTATTTTAAGTACTAGCTACTGGGGGGTAGACTGGGGTTAGAGACTTTAATCCTTCATCTCCTCCTTTCCTCTAACAATGCTAGCTGGCAGGCAGTCAGCAGGAAAGTAGAAGAGGAGCTTTCAGAAATAAAACATTTCCTGTAGAAAGTAGTGAGTGGCCCATTGTGATGTTGAACAAAAGTATTTCTCCTGGAATTGTTTTTCTAGGAAACGCGTTATGCCACTTAGACTTTATTCAGTAAATATATAGATAGAGGAAGAAAAGAAAGAAGAGATAAAAAAGAAAGGAGATAAACTTTTCTGCGACTCTCATAATTAATTTGTTCTTGTTGACTGCTGCTTTTGTTGATGTTTCATAATTTGAAAGCAAGGCACTTAGCGTTAATTTAATAAGTGATTTTTATAGCTACTGTGTTTATTTTGGACATGCTCATCTACTATTAATACTTTAAGATATTAAGTGAGAGGAATGGAATGTTTCTAAAGACTAAGAAGCCTCACATTTTACCTCAGCGTCACCCTAGAAGAGAAAGTTGTTTCCCCCTGAACAACTGTTAAATTTTTTTTTTTTCATTTAGCTAATATTTGCCAAGTTCCTATAGCACAGTTGACAATCTGCCTGCAACACAGCGAATCCCGGGTCAGTCCCTGTGTCAGGAAGACCTCTGGAGAAGGGAATGGCAATCCACTCCAGTATTCTTGCCTGGGAAACCCTTGGACAGAGGAGCCTGGTGGGCTACAGTCCATGGAGCCACAAAGAGTCAGACACGACTGAGCAACTAACACACACACACACACACACACACACACACACACACACACACACACAGCACAGGTGGCATTAATTGCTTTTTTTTTTTTTCCTTCTTTTTTTGAGGTTAGAGTGAAGAGGCTGAAGACTGGAAGTTATTTTTATCTCAGCATAAATGGGCTGTACTTTTTAATATTATTGGAGCTGTTTTAGGTTTCTCTTTGTCAAGGAGATGAAGCTTCTGTTTTCTGGACTGGTCATTGCACTGCATTTTGAGGAAATAATATTATGTCCAAACTAAAGCTACTATTTAAGCATTTTCATTACATTTTAAAAAGATGACAGAGGTAAATCATTCTGTCACGTTGGTGTTTCTATTTATACCAAGGGTTTTAGCTATAGATGTTTTTTCTAGCTTTATTGTAGATTTTTAACATGCCCTAAAATTCTCAAATTGATTAATTCTCTGTTCTATGCAGTATCAGACAGTTTGCATGCATATTCTTTTGCTTTAATGCTTTTCTTTAGGTTCCTCTTGAGAGAGTTTTGCCAGAGATTGTGGAATAATAGGTTATAATATGTAGATTAGTTAAATGTGTGTGTGTGTATACCCTTCATTTTTAGTTCCATGATAATAATATTAAATATACAGTTAAACTTTTCTTAAATGTTTTCCCTTTTTCAGATAATATTTAGATGGCTGTCACAGCTAATCTTCCTACTATATGTAGAATCCTGTGGATGAAGGGAGAGTGTGCTAACAAGGGTATATAATTTAAAAACTTTCTCGCATTTAAGCCAGGATTTCATGGGATCCTCACAAAAAGTACATAAATCGTGGTACACTGTGATTACAAGCTTATATTTAGTATTTTGTTACTAGCTCTTCCACAGTCTGAAATAGTGTTGTTCCCAGCAGCAAATTAAACTGCTTTGTAATATCACTCCTACCTGACTTTCAGCTTGGCATCTTCATATGTCTGTTATTTTTATATGAGTCATTGTATGTCTTAATTACGTGAAGCAACTTATAAACCATAAGTAGCTGTTAAGCAACCTGGTGTGTGTGTGTGTGTATTAGCATATAATTTATATAGTTCCTTGGCTTCTTTGTTTGATAACACTATAGTGGAAAGATCATTAAAATGATAATATTCTCCTTCCTATTAATTATAGCTTATCTTGTTTCCTTGTTAATGGATGCTTCTTACTACTGAAGGAGATAGTTACTTTCTTTGTTCTCAATCAGTATTAATTCTCTTAAGAGTCTGTATGCAATTGTATGAAATAAGATGATAGAGAAATAAACATTTAGTTATAGTAGTATTAAAAGAATACTTTTGTCCACCAGTCAATCCTAATACAAAACACTGCTGCAGCTGCTGCTAAGTCGCTTCAGTCGTGTCCGACTCTGTGCGACCCCATAGACGGCAGCCACCAGGCTCCGCCGTCCCTGGGATTCTCCAGGCAAGAACACTGGAGTGGGTTGCCATTTCCTTCTCCAATGCATGAAAGTGAAAAGTAAAAGTGAAGTCGCTCAGTCGTGTCCGACTTTTAGCGACCCCATGGACTGCAGCCCACCAGGCTCCTCCGTCCATGGGATTGTCCAGGCAAGAGTACTGGAGTGGGGTGCCATTGCCTTCTCTGTACAAAACACTGAGTAGGCCTTAATTTTCTTGACCGACATTATTTTATGTCACATATATAGAGAGGCACATATGTATATATTGTGTATTCAACTATTTAGAATTACAGTTTCAAGTATATTGGGGGATATCAGAGAAGCCTGATTTAAATGAATTGCATGTTACTGGACAGTTAAGACTATGAGAATGAAAAATTATGATGATAAAGGAGTGACATTATTGATTGGGCTCCTCCAATGGGTTAGCAAGTAAAGAAGCTGCCTGCGATGTAGGAGATACAGGAGATACAGGTTCAGTTCCTGGGTCAGGAAGATCCTCTGAAGGAGGAAATGGCAACCCACTCCAGTATTCTTGCCTGAAAAAGAATCTCATGGACAGAGGAGCCTGGTGGGCTAGAGTTCAAAGGGCCACAGACTTGGACGGGACTAAGCGACTAAGCGCGCACGCAAGACAAGGGGCAGTGGACATATGTGAGCAGGGAAGTGGGATGGCTGTGTTTCAGGAAGATCGTGGCGGATATAGAAAGTGTGGATGGGAGGAGAGGAAGAATTCATTTGTAGGGAGTACCTATCTTGGCCAGACATGACAATGGCCTCACTTAAAGGAAATAGAAAGTTAAGGAGGTGGATTTCAGTGTTATTGATAGAACTTAGTGACTATTTGGGGGATGGGAGAGGTAAGTAGTAAGGATAAACCCTAAAGTTTCATCTAGGGCAACTGGGTGGATGGTAATACCCAAATCCAGAAAAGATGGGGTAAAATATGTTAGACCAGCACACCCCAACATTAGGAAATCTTGTTTATCATTACCCATTGTTCTCCTATAGAATGTACTCTTCCCCACCCCCTCCCTCTGCTTACCTAGCTATCTTGCTCCTAGAACTCAAAAATATGAGTGTCAGAATCACCCCAGGAATTCTTGGCTGCAACCAACCAACAATATGTGATAAATAAGGGTTGTATTTTATGCAGATGAGTTTTCTGGTGATAAGAGTTGTCTCCGCTGGTTTTCTTCCTGGTAGGAAGACACTTTTACAAATGAAAAATTTCCTGTATAAATGTAAGTTTCCCTTACAAAAGGGGGAATGTATACTCTTATTTTTAGAGAGTAAGGGGGAAGTAAAGAGCTTTTCTTGAGTCTGCTCATTCTCAGGTGTCTTTTGTTCAAAATAATCCATATTTTAGAGAGCATATTTGAGGGAACATATTCTTATACCTTGCAAGCACATCTACCTAGTTCTTGGAACTATAATCTCAAAAATCCACCCTGCTTGCTGAGCCTGGAATTTCCTTCCTATGATAGTTTGCAGGATTGCAATTTTGAGAGGTTCTAATCCTTTTCTCTCTAACCTTTGCTCTCCATGGATACCTATGCTTTTGACCAAGTTGTTGTTCTACTTGTGTTATACAATTTACTGAGAAAATAAGTAACATCTCTGTGTAATTATTCCAAATATTGCAACACTTTACATACACAGTACCATGTTCCATAGCATATAATGTCAACATTTATTACTTTGAATAACTTCTTTGTAATTTTTCTTTCAAATGTTCATATATATCTTCCCTGGAAAATCAGGACTAAATAATCACTTCAGTAACTACACACAAAAAATTTAACCTGTAACATTGGTTTCTTCCAAATCTGTAGTTCCAGGTAGAACCTTCAAAATGAGTGACAGAGAATAGCTTAACATTTTCTTTCGCTCACTCTCTCTTGGAGCATTTTAGAATACAATGCTGGACATACAGATAAGTGACATGGTTGGAAGTGTTAGTTTTTTATTATGTCACCTAAGTTGTTTTTAAAAATGTACACAGTAGTTTTTATAGCAAAGTTTCTATACATATAGAGCAGTGTTCCCCAACATTTTTGGCACCAAGGACTGATTTTGCATAGGACAATTCTTCCATGAATGGGGAGGGGGAATGTGAGCAATGGGGAGCACTTGTAAACACAGATGAAGTTTTGTTTGTGGTCACCACCCACCTTCTGCTGCACGGCCCAGTAATTAACAGGGACTGGGGACGCCTGATATAGAGGACACATTCATTCCAGTAAATTTCTCTCAAAGATTCTGAAAATTTTGATAGTTTTAATAATTATATTAGTTTCTTTCTCACCATTCAGTGCACCTATTTTAACGTCAGTCATGCCTTTTGTTTTTGATGCATACGAGTGTGTTTTAAACTAATGTATGCACTTTTTTTTCCTCTTTCATTTACTTCTTTTATCTTTGATTCTTTGTTTTTTTCCAGAAATTTTCCTAAGTGTCCTCATCTCTTTTATCCTTCTAGTTCTTAATTATTTGCTCTTGCAGACAAACCTACCTACTCTCTCCTCCCATCTCTTTACATTTTTGAAATTTAATTTGTCATTTTTCCCTCTTAGATATTTTCCATTATCTTCTTTGCTAATCTCTGCCCTTCTTTTCTTTGAGGTCCTTTATTTCACCCTTTTTGATGATAGTAATTTGTTCATCTTTACAATACTTGTTGAAGGCATAGTATGTGCTAGGAACTGTGACAGGTGCTAGGAATGTAGTGATGAACACAAAAAGGTTCTCTGACATAACACCTTTTAAGGACAGAAATAATTAAGCTGTACATACAATACAATGTGATAAGAGCCATGGTGGAATGAAAAGTTTTGAGCTGTTATGGGGGATCTGGAAGCACACAGAAGAGACCTCAACCAGAATTGGGTTGAAGAATTCCTGCATGTGGATTAGTTAGGCAAAGAAGAGGTGATGAAGGCAGAATTTTTCTAGGCAGAGAAGGCCCAGGAGAGAGAGAGACAGTGGATGTACTCAGGGCCCTTTATTAGTATTGAAACTCTTTCAGTGTAACTGGATGTGTATTTGTGTTACTTTCTGTACAGCTGCAAAAGCTTTGGAGGTTTCTGTTTCTTTTTATGTTTTACCTCTGCTAAAAAATAAGAGTTCTCTGTTCTACTTTCATAACAACTTCCTGCATGCCATAATTCAGCTGGTAGATAATTGGTACTTTATACCTGTTGTTGACTAATTCTAGGTGCCTGGGGCAGGTATGTTAATACATTTTCATTTTTCCCATAATGAATGAGGATTGATATATGTATTTCTCTTCTTATGGGGAAGTCAGAATGTGATGATTTTAGTGTTTTATTGTCAAACATTCAATTTCAGGTCACTTTTGGTGAAGTATGAGCTTGGTGTGTGTGTTACACTATGCAATTGTACTAGGCAAAGGACTGCTTTATTTTAGAACAAGCCACAGCCTGGATTTTAAATCTGACGTTTATGACATGTTGATAAAATGGGCCTTAGATAGTAAATGGTCAGCTCATTTTACAGATGGAGAAACTGAGACCTGGAGAGGTTAATGAAGGAAAGAACTAACTGTGATGAGGACTTGGGTGTGTGTGATGTTTGTTTTTATTCTGAAACTTTTGAGAATAACTATTCTACTTATTTACCATTTCTGTTTTTTATATAATTTATATAATCATTTTTCATTACTAAGCTGGAAAACATGATGGATAGATTATTTTTACATTGAAAATTAAAAAAAAAACTAGGAGATGTTTGAGCCTGAGATTTTTTTTAAACTAATCTGACCAAGATGAAAAATCAAGGAATTCTAAAGGAAGGAAATACAGATTGTTTTTTACTCTAGATGTCTTATGGGAGACAGAGATGAAATAAATTGACTTATTTTTGTCATCTACTTCCTCTCTTGTAAACAAATAAAGATAAATCTCCGGTGTGTTGCTCATCTTTGCTAGGGATGGGTGTTTTGTTTGAGGCAGAACAGTTGAACGTAATACTATGTTTTTGTTGAAAAGGCAATGTAAATATCAGTATCCTTCTTTTACCAGTGAGGACCTTGAGGCACTGTAAGATTGGATGGACTCATCTCTTTAAGGTTTCTCAGTTAATAAGTAACAGCTGACGTCAGAACACAGTGACATCAGAGCTGTGGTTCTGCATTCTTTCTGTTCAGAAGGAGGGGGACAAGAGAAGGGTGAAGGGAGGGAAGGAACAGGGTGTACGAGGAAAAGGAAGAAGAGGAAACGAAGGAGGAGGAAAAAATGTTGCTTGTTGTGTTTATTATCCACCATTCGCAATGTTTAGCACAGCCATACATTACTGCTTTCAGTTTTATAATTATTTCCTGAAATTGATATTTTGCATTTTCCCCATTTTACAGTTGAGGAAACTGACTTCAAGGAAGCTATATTCCTCGTTATAGTTGCACAGCTAGAACTAGAGCTACTCCAAAGCCTACGCATAACTAATTCCCATGGTGTTCCTTATTTTCCCATATTTTTTTTTAATGGACATTGCAAAATTCACATTAAATTTTACTTTATTTCTATAAGATAAGCAGATTGGGAACACTAAAAAACAAACAAAACTCTGGCTCTGCTCCATGCCACGGTCGTAGTACAGACACTCTTTTGGCAGGAAGTATTGATAAGTTTCGGGACTAAAGCGAAAGTAGGGAATTAAAAGTTAACACCAAAATTGAAACAAAGCCACGTTTTGTGAAGCACACACTAATAGCAGTCCATTGGATCAAAGGATATGATCTCACTTCACAGTAAAACAGGTCTTGCAAGCCCAGGTAACTCAGGAAGCAGAATGGTAATTATTCACAGAAGAAAGCAGGTAGTATACTGTTACATTACTACAGGGGAAAGTCAGAAGGTCACCAGGCTTACAGGGTAACTGACACAGCTGAAACTGCTTGGTCCCCTTTAAACAGAAGTAGTAAAATGGGAGAGAATGAAGCAAGTTTACCTAATACTGCTTTGCAAGGTAAGTGCCAACAGCCTCTGAAATGGTTGCAATCAGATGTGTAAGTGGTGTCCATTACAGAGTGTGTGTGTGTGTGTGTATGTGTGGTGTGTGTGCGTGCACCTCTGCTGTGTTTCAAGGTGTGCTTTGAGGGTGGTGAAAGAAGTGGGGATTGTTTCTGAAGAAGCAGCTGTCTCGTCCGTTTTTCTCAACTACTCAACCTACGCAGAAACACAAATTTGGTGGAGTAGGGAAAACCTTATCTTACTTGAGCTATAATGCTAGAGAATGGTACAACCTACTTCCAGTCCATTTTCATGTGAAACTTTTCCCAGTATTGACAGAACATTGATTTTTGTCCTTGCCTGTGAGATTTTTATTTGTAATAAAATTTTACCATCTCTGGGACTTACCAGCCAAGTGTCCTTGTAATTAATATTACCACTTTTTTAAGGTAGAAAACAAGTCTCAGAGGGCAGTGTCTGGTTGGGGAGAGTGGTTTTAGAAGTCTTACTTTATCAGATACCTTTGTCCTTTAAAGGGACTGGCTTTATTGACATTGGCTTGACCAGGCTACTGTGGCTAGGCTTGTTGATAGAAACAAATACAAGTTGCCTCACACTTTCTACTTTTTTGAGTGAGAACGTTTCTTTAAAAAAAAAAAAGTGCAGAAGGCATATTTGTTGCCATGATTTCTAGTCGTCTACTCTCTTGTTAATTATTTACCACCTTTACTAGTGACATTTTGATCAAGGTCTTTTTAAAGAAGTCTCCTTGATGATGACATTTTTATTTCCTTAAATATGTTCTTCTGAAGCTTACCAGCAAGAGAATACTCAAACCACTGTTTTCCTTTATGTGTACGTAACCAAAAACGTAATTATATCTGTGAAATGTAAAACATCTGAGGATAACAAGACCATCATAGACATGCTTGGTCATAAACATGTATCATCCATTTTTATAGAGGTAAATAATCTTCCAGAATACCTGTTTTTTTTTTTTTCTTCTGTATTTTCATTAATCCTTTCTCTACTTACTTTGCTTAAAAATCCCAGAATTGTATTTCTATTTCTGTGTATTTCCTAAAAAAAAAAAAAAAAATTGAAACACTGTGTAAAATGCTATTAAAAAGTACCTTTAATGTAGAGTAATTTTAAAAGTTATTTAATGCTTTCTATTGAAGAAAAGCAGCAAGGTAAAAGAATCATTTAGTATAAGCCTATGAAATAATTTGTGTTTTATGGATAAAATATATGTGATTATAACATATGCCTTAACTGTTTCTGTAATGTTTTTCCATGGGAAAGTATATAGGAAGCATCTAGGTTGTTAGAGTTGTTCGTATAATAATAATTTTGTGTCAGATGTGTAGGACTGTTTGGGAACCCCCAGAATAGCCCATCTTAGCCTGTCTTGTACATCATCTGTGTCTGTGTTCAGGATTGAAATAAACTGAGGAGTACCCTGGCAGCTTTCCTGTCCCCTCATCATCCCTCTTTGTGTCAGGATCAGGATAATATTTGCTTCTTATTTTAGAGTCCCAGAATGTACATAGATTGTCTGTTGTTTTGTGGGGTTTTTTGCCTCTTTTTCCCTCACCCTTTTATATCTGTTATGAGTCTGGTAATACATTCCATTTGGGAAGGGTGAATTTCTCTTCCTCCTATATATTGATTTTTCCAATTATTTTCAAAATCAATTATTAGCACAAATCAGAAGAGCATGCATAAAATTTAAAATAAGAGCTATGGTAAATAATTTGAATGTCATGGTTTGAGTTAGAAAACAGTGTGCCTTGATTCATAAAGCTTCTGTAGCTGGGGAATACTTGTGAGATCAATTCTATCCTGGGGTATTTTCCTTTGTGCACTCTGCTTAAATTTTTCAATAAGGAATGTGTTCTCCTCTGATCTTATCTGAGTTGAAATGCATCCTTGATAGGTCTACAAATAGTTCAGATTTCTCTTCTTGGAGTGTTGAAATGCTTCCATTCCAGACATATTTGCCTTAAGATTATTCAGTGAACCTATTAATCAGTGAGAATTAATGAGAAACAAGATGCTTCAGTTAGTTTGAAATTACTTCTGGATCTTGTTTTAATTATAAAGGAAAACACAGTAGGAGTTATTTTTTACCTTTATTTGTGTGTGTAAAGGTAAGAGATTTTGCTAAGGTTGTCTAATATCTTATAAAACAAACCAAGATATATCCAGGAGTCTTCACTTATGGATTGCTCTAACAGCATTCTATTTTCTGTGCAATCAGTTTAGTTCAGTTCAGTCACTCAGTGATGTCCAACCCTTTGCGACCCCATGAATCGCAGCACGCCAGGCCTCCCTGTCCATCACCAACTCCCAGAGTCCACCCAAACTCATGTCCATCGAGTCGGTGATGCCATCTAGCCATCTCATCCTCTGGCATCCCCTTCTCCTCCTGCCCCATAATCAGTCTTATATCTGAGCTTGAGTTTTAAAATTACCAAAGTAAATGAAAAATGCATTTTGAAATGTTGTTTAATTTTTCTTTTGACTTAATAGCATTTATAAAGATTCTGAAGTTCTCTAAAATAATACTGCTTATAATCAGCTCTGCTCACAAATAAGTATTCTCTAACAGAAATGACTATATTCGGATGTTTTGTACATTTAGCCTATAGATGATTTAAGTGTTTTGGCTATGAAGATAATAAGTACTTAATAAACGATAGATTATCATTAGAACTCCATCACGTGTTTTGAATAATGGTTTTCTAAGGCCCCTGTATGTATCTAGATTATCTAGACTCACTGGGCCATCTCTAGTCACACCTTGAAGGGCTAGCCATAGACATTGTCAAGGATTATTCATTTTAGCACCATATCCTGTAGGCCTCTGACCATTATTATACCCAAGTTGCTGGTAGATTATGCCCTGATTAAGAGCCCATAAGCTATCAACATTTAATGTTTCCAATGATATTGGGAACCTATCTTTTCCTGAATGACAGTGAAATCCTTCCAAAGTTATCTTTGGCTTAATGTGAACAGATTTCAATTATCTTTTCTAACCTAAGAAGCAATCTCTCCCTTTTAGCCTCAGTGAGAAAGTTAACAGACAATTGTGTAAAACCTTCATACATGAAGGTCCATAATATTCTCTGGATTCGTTAAATAGAATTATCTTGGGTAGAAGAGAATACTAAAAAATGTTTTCTAATTTTTGAAAATATAAATAAAATGTACAAATAATATGGCATCAGGAATAGGGATGAGTGCTTTTTTTTCATCGTTATTTGCTAAGGAAAGGAAGGAGGATTTCCTTACATAATATCTGTAAGCACATGTACCACTGAGTGGCATATTGTCAGTCTGTGACAGTAGTGAATGGCCATGGCTGAGGTGACAGGATGGTGGCAAGTCCCTTCTTGGCAGGGAGTTATCTGGAAATTGACTTAGGATAAGGTTTCTTGCAATGTAGGAGACCCAGGTTCAATCCCTGGGTCTGGAAGATCCTGGGGAGATGGGGATGGCTACCAACTCCAGTATTCTTGGCTGGAGAATTCCATAGACAGAAGATCCTGGAGGGCTACAGTCCATGAGGTTCTCAAAGAGTCAGACACAACTAAGCTACTAACACGCACACATACAAGATTTCTCCAAAGGGTATCCTTGAGCATGTAAGGGACCCTAGCCTAGTCTCTCTCAGGAAGTAGAGGTATTTTCTGCTTCTCCCAGACTTCTCATTAACAGGTAAGGCAGACCGTAGTCAGAATTGTTTAAAAAAAATGGTGGGTGGGGGGAATAATCTCTCAAGGCTCAGCTGTGTTCCTCATCTCCTGACTTCCTCCTACCTCAGGACTTCAGCCCCAAGGTCTTGTTTTTCTTCTCCTTTTCCTTGGTCAAACATGTCCAAGGCCACCTACCTCTTTGTAAAGGATTGTTGTTGTTTAGTCACTCAGTCGTGTCCAGCTCTTTTGCAACTCCTTGGACTGTATGTAGCCTGCCAGGCTCCTGTATCCATTGGATTCTCAGCAAGAATACTGGAGTGGGTTGCCATTTCTTTTTCCAGGGGATCTTTCCAACCCAGGGATGGAACCCATGTGGGCTGCATTGTCAGGCAGATTCTTCACCACTGAGCTACCAGGTAAGCCCTTTGTAAAGGATATGATTTATCCTTGGAATTATTTGAATAACAGAAATCTCTTGAGTTCAGTGCCAGAACAACCTTGTGAGAGGGGATCTCTTTGAATGGAGTTTCCTTTGAACTACTTAACATAACCTTTTCTCTCAAACTGCCTGCTTATCAGCTGCTTGGATGTTTTTGAACACCCTCTAATTAAAGTCCTTCTTCCTACCTCAGTTCTTTGTTCTCTAGGTTAAGAACCCCCTATTCTAAAGGCTACAAAAGACTAGAACTCTGTGGAAAAGATGTTTCTAAGTTCAGAAGTTTGGCTAGACCCTTTCAAATGCAAGGCCAGTTATAGGTAGCTGTCAGCAGAGAGTTCTTCCACCAACCCTCTGAGGGAGAATCTGGCTGTCAGAACCAGGGTAAAGAAATCTGTAGAATATTAATATTTTCAAGGTAGAGAGGGAGTATAGAGGATCTTAAGTCCAAAATTTTTACTTTGTAGAGGAACAGAGATCCTTTGAAGGTACAAAAATTGTTCTCAGTTCCTCAGAAGCAGTTGCCAGAACCCAAGTCTCCACCCTAGCTGCCTAAATCCTATAATTTGATGGAGGGATTTGGCACATTGTTTTCTAGGAGTATTTACTTTTTAGAGAAGGAAATTTAGGCTTAAAAATGCTTTCCATATTGACATCTTTTAGCCTTTGTGGTATGACCTGTAAATCACCATCCAGTATTCAGCCTGGCTTTGAAATGTTTGCTCCATCCAGGCATCCAGTCTTGGGTATTCTCTTGACTACATAAAAGTAACTTAGGCTCTTGAGACATATATTAACTTTCATCACAAGGAGGAATTGGCTTGAAATTCCATAAGCACATGCAAAAAATGTTTCTCCGTGATTCACCCATTTCTTTAGAAATTATACTTTTTGTATCTGGCTAGTATAAGAAAAAAATCCAGGTGGGAAGATGCCTTAGTGTCTGTGCTTCTGTCTGTGTTTCTAGGTTGCAGCCCAAGGGCAGCAGTACTGTGTACCCCAACCAGTTAGACTGGTTTGGTGTGTCTGTTTACTTTCTGTGGTGGGAAAAGTATCTCACATTCATCATCATAAACCATGCCTGTGAGTGCTTTGAAATCTTTTTAAAACCCCAAAGAGAACTCACCAGTTTGTGAATCTTCCTTCCAACCCACTCGAATTTTAATAGCATTTTCAGTGATGACAAGTGCATAGAGCTCTTGTTTAACCATTTGCATTCGTGGAGGAAGCTTTCAGTTGCTCTGAGTGAGAGGCTGGTAGACTTGAGACACTGTGAAATTGAAATTTAGATATTGAGGTAACAGGACATTTTGGAGTTGAAACTTCCAGAAGTTCTGCTGGAGAGGTCTTATAATCTAAGGACGAAATCAAGCATAACTGGAGGAAATAAAATTGTAGAGAATGTCAAAGCATGAAATCCCAGGTGAGTCTGACCAAAGTGTGTAGGCAAAAATGTATGGCTTGGGGATTTTTCCGAAGTACAAGGCAAAGAACCCTTGGGACAGGCAAAGAAGATTAGAATATGAACTCCAAAGTCAGATATAAGAAATAGTTAAGGAAGTTAACGGGGCTTCCTTGGTGGCTCAGTGGTAAACAATCTATCTGCCTGCCAATGCAGGGGATGTGGGTTCAGTATCTGGGTCTGGAAGATCCCTGTAGAAGGAAATGGCAACCCAATCCAGTATTCTTGCCTGAGAAATTCCGTGGACAGTGGAGCCTGGCAGGCTATGAAGTCCATGGGGTCTTAAAGAGTTGGACATGACTTAGTGACTAAACAACAACAAGGAAGTTGGCATAACTGCACTGAGAAGCTCTTTTCTCTTGTCTTTCTAAATGGAAATAGGATCTTTACCTTCTTAGAAATAAAACAGCAAGTGACATATTTGAATGAAACATAATAAAAACAATTAATAATGTAGAACTCAGTTAAGACCTGCTGTTGGGGAAAAACCAATACTCAGACACTCTGAAATTTAGTTTGTTCTTAGACTGAAATGATCTGAAATGCGAAGTTTAATCCCCTTGATTTAAATGATATTTTATGGCACTGAAATTGTTTTAAAGGGAAACATTTTAAGTTTCTATTAAAGTTACTATAAAACCTTCTTGAAGAAAAGGTGATATACACCTACAGGATGACTTGATTATTTAAACATTATTATTAATAATGCAATTAAAATGTGTTCCTTATATTTAAAAGGCTGGAGCTGTCTTTGAATCTACTTTCTTTTTCTTAAAGAAATGAAACTAAGCGTGCAGTAATAATCTGATGATTATACATGTATAAACACCATGTAATTATTCCATTCTATGCCTGTTCTCTAGATTTTGGAAAGAGTTTAGACAAATTTAGCTAATTGAGTAGTACAGTAAGCCAAATTTCTTTGTATCACAGCTTTTTTGGGGGGAGGGTTATTAACCAAGCATGTACTTGACATTATTGGAGCGCATTACACTTGATACATCAGTGAGGAAAAAATGAGATGCTGATAAGATTGCGAATAAAATGTGATTAGGTTCAAAACACATAAAAGGGCATTGAACTTCAGCTGATCCTTTGAGCTTCTAAAGTCTTCAGGAAGAGTATGGGTAAATATTTTTATTTAACAGGGCTATTTTATTGTTCTATTGATATGTTTAACCATCTCCACAGTTGAACACTTTAGAAGGCACATTTATAAATACTATTATATTTATGCTGAAAAATTATACTGAAATTCACCTGTCCTCTTTAAATCTCTGATCAATGTAATGCAAGTTGTATATTGTGCACTAAAAAATTGAGAGTGAGGTAGAGAATTGGTGTAAAATCTTGTCTACTAAAAGAGCTTGAAAGAGAATTGTTTTGAAAAGTCAGCTATTGAATTTAATACAATTCATATAAACATGCAAAAGATGTACATGAACACCTATTAAACAACATGATCAACTTTGCCATGTGACTTCAGACCTTGGTGAATGATTCACTTCAATAATTGTTTATAGTTTTGAAATCATTTCATCTCAGTGATTTTTTTGGTTTCTCAAAAGTGATTTCCTTTGCAAACAGGGCATGAGAAGCAGAGAGGATTGAAGGGTCACTGTGCTTTATTCCCTCTTTGTGTATGGACCTTTAATACAGTCACAGACAAGTTCTATGTGTTCTTGTGCTTAGTCGCTCACTCATGTCTGACTCTTTGCGACCCCATGAACTGTAGGCACCAGGCTACTCTTCTCTGTCCATGGGGATTCTCCAGGCAGGAATGCTGGAGTGGGTTGCCATTCCCTTCTCCAGAGCCTATGTTTTCTTAAACTATTGATAAAGCTTGAGCAAATTTTCATCACATCCACATTTCTTAGTGGTAGATTTCGGAGATCAAGAATTATACTTTGCCACAAAAGGAGGAAGTTGCTTCCGGTCTTGCCAGTTCATGGTATCGCTATAACCACAGACACATATCTGGGAATTTATAGAGAAATCTAGGAATTCATAGACAGAATTCCTCTTCTTTCACAGAAGAGATCTAATGTGAACTGATTCTGGCCAGAATAAATAGCAGAAGAAAGAAACTTTTTCCTGGCAAACGAACAGAGAGAGATAAACATAGAATTGTATCTATCCATGTTTACTTGCTTTGGTTTCCACTCTTACTGAAAACAAAAAAAGATTTTCCAAAAATTACTATGGTGGACTGTTAAACAACATGGGTTTGAACTGCACAGGTCTACTTATATGTGGATTTTTTTTTGCTAAATACCTACTATAGTACTACATAATCTGATGTTGGAACTGGATTTGGAACCATATGCCAGAGGGCAGGAGGGCCCATACTATGAAATAGGCTACAAATAAGTAAACATAATTCTAAATGGGGTTAAAATAATTTGTGAAAATTAAGCTGCTATATATATTTTATAAGTGCATTGTCTTATGGAAGTGTCTCTCCTGGAGTGGATTTTATATGGGTGTTATGTGTTCATGTTGGTTAATGAAAGGTTTAGTATAGTCACTGTAACAGATTTGGCATTGGAGCCATGGGTGGCAGGTAGGGCAGGGATAGAAATTAAGAAGAAAGAAAAACATGTTGACATTGATAATATTCATGGTGCATTATAAACCTACTTTAAAAACTTCAATATGTAAACTTCAGGTACAATGAGGTAATAATGTTGCTTTGAGTTTTTCTTTTCCATGTAGGTAAAATAGTAATTTGAGAAATAAATGAAGAAAATTTAATAAAATAGTAATGTTTTTCATCCTTGCATCTGAGTTCTCATCATAGTTTTATGTTCATGTTTAGTCTTTTAAAAAAAATTTGTTCTTCTCAGTTTATCATTTGACTTCTATAGATGTCTTTTAGGCATCATTTTTTTTTCTAGATTATAAAACTTATAATATTGTTTATATTTTTAGGAATTGGTAAATTCCTGAATTATAGTTATTAAAATACTTTTACATAACAATAAATTCACAATAATGTTGATTAATAAAAGGTTCTGGAAAGGATATCTTCACATGAATTTTTCATTTTCACAAGTTGATGAGTTAGTAAATAATTCATTTTCATACTATATATAAAACAAAAATCCTAATACTCATTAGGTACTAAATTCAAGTGGAAATTTACTAAGCTTATTTGAATCTCACAATAATCTTGACCTTCCCTCTTTTTCTCTTCCCCTCCAACAAATATACTAAGTTGCTTCCCAATAAGACTTCTGCCTATTGGTAATGTCTGCTGAACTTTCTACAGTTTGTTCCTTCTTGTCATTCAATCATCAGGTTAAATATCATCTCAGTGATAACTTCTGTAGCCTCACAAACTAAAGTAGCCCGTCTCTGTCTTAATGCCTGATTTTAAATATCTTACAAGGAGCCATTTTTTTAGTGGGGAGGGTGTATTTCTTTATTGCCTAAAGAAAGAAAGAAAAAAGTGAAGTTGCGTAGTCGTATCTGACTCTTTGCGACCCCATGGACTGCAGCCCACTAGGCTCCTCCATCCGTGGAGTTTTCCATGCAAGAGTAATGGAGTGTATTGCCATTTATTTCTCCAGGGGATCTTCCTGACCCAGGGATTGAAGCCAGGTCTCCTGCATTGCAGGCATACGCGTTACTGTCTGAGCCACCAGGGAAGCACTTTCCTCCAATAAAATGTACCCTCTTTGAAATAAAAGACCACGGGTGGTTGTATCTTTAGCTTAGAACCATGGCTAACATGTACTATATTTTTCAACAAGTATAAGTTTCATGTGCTAAGAAAAAGCAGCCATAAATGCAAAATATTTGTGTCTAGCCAATTTGTATTTGTTCTAACATTAAAATTAGTTAAGCATAAGGTAGTGACATTAGCATGGTAAATACAAAGCAGGATAAAACAAGAAGACTTAACCGAAAAAAAAAAAAAAAGACAAAAGGACAAAAACATGTTAAAATTGAAAGAGACCTTTATTCCAGAATGTTAGTTGACATAGAGTTTATTCTAGGATATGGAGAGCAGAGTAATGCTCATTTTCATTTCCTCTGATTCTTAAAGTGAGCTTGGTTGAGTTTACTGAGATGAGCTCTCAGAGAGTCCAAGTATGAAAAACTATGGTGATGATGGTGCTCATGGATGAAAACATTTAAATGTATACTATATGCCAGGGACTGTTTCAAGTGCTCAAATTTATTATTTTATTGACTCTTCATAACCATTCATGAGGAGTATATACTCAACAAATAAAAATATAAATATATGACTGTATTTGCCTTCTGCTTTATGTCTAATTCATCTTCATCATTGTCCTTCATCTCTTAGTGATGGAGAGCTGAGTTCATGTGATAATGATGGGATTTGATTTGAAAAATGTGAAAGATACTTGAGGTTAAATTGGTGTTTGCTTGTACTAAATGCTGAAGAAGGAAAAGATTGTAAAAACTGGGTTTCTGGCCTAGGTGACAGAGAGAGTAGTATTGTTAACTGATTTAGGGAGTAGAGGATGGGGAATAGTTTAGTGGAGGTGAAATATGAGACTACTTTAACCAAAGATAATTTTATACCATAAGTTTGATGAAAATGTCCAGGGCTTAAACTGTAAAAATGACACTAGGCCTTGAGGAAGAGAACTAAGATTGGGGTAAGAGGTTGGAAATTATTAAAACTTAAGTCATAGGGGACATTTTGGATAAGTGATATTGTACAAAGATGAGAGTTTAAAGTAAAAAGACAGATCATAGAGTCTAGCAAACACTGAAATCTAAATCCAAGTAGAAATGAAAGAAACTGACATGGGGTCATAGGAGAGAGAGAAAATACAGATGACAGAACTTTGGGGGAAAATGCACAGTGGGGGAGGTGTGGTTTCTGTATGGAACAGTCAAGTAGCTAGGATTTGGTGATTCAACCCTGGAATTAAGGTGAAACTTGAGGAAGAAGCAGTTTGAAAATGATCAGGAATGAGGTGTAAGGAGAAGACAAAATTAGAAACCATAAAGAGCTTAAAATAGCAGAAGTTCAAGAGTTATAGTCTCAGAAATGGCCATTGTTCAGGAGTTGGAGAAAGAAGAGTGGACAAAGACAGCAGTCTACATTACAACACTTCTGTGAGGTAAACGTAGCTTTCAGTTTTTGCACATGAGGGAATAGTATCAGTGATGGAGAGGATGAAGGTGTTAAAATAGAAGTATGTCCAATGAAGATGGGGATTTGAATCGTTAGAACAACTTTAAAGAACAGGAGAGCAGCATTCTATAAGGAATTAAGGTGAGGGTAATGACAGATTCCCTGACTCACAGAGAAGAGTAGGTGATGGAACTCATGCCCGTGGCCTGGATCTTTGCAGTAAGGGATGAGTTCTACCAGCCAAGAGTTAGGGTGGAGCTGGGTGTGGGATGTTGAATCCATGAAAGATAAATAAAAGGATTGGCCAGAAGCAGCTTCAGCAAAGTTAGACATGAGATAGTGTTGGTGAATGTGGGAAAGCAACAGGAAAAAAAAAAAAAAAAATGCACGCTGATTATTAAGCAAGTTTTCACAGAGACATGAGTGAGTTTCCATGAGAGTGAGTGTGTGTGTTTTATTGGCTTGTCTACAGATTTAGCTAGAGATTGTTATTTTGGAATAACATCATTTAGCATACCCAATAAGCCTACTCCAGCTAGTTTTCTTCAGATTGCATGCTGCTGCTCTAGGCAGAACTAGAAGAGAGCACATTTCACTACAAATCCATCCAGCTTTTGAAAAGCAATGAAACACTCAGCCTTGACTGCAAATCAACTTTAATAGTGGAATAGTGGTATCTTCTTATCTACGTAACATTTGCAATGCATGTGTGTGTGTGTGTGCCCTCAGTCATTCAGTCATGTCCAACCTTTCGCAACACCCTGGACTGTAGCCTGCCATATTCTTCTGTCCATGTGATTTTCCTGGCAAGAATACTGGCTTGAGTTGCCATTTCCTCCCCCAGGAGATCTCCCCTACTCAGGGATTGAACTTACATCTCCTGTGGCTCCTGCATTGACAGGTGGATACTTTACCACTGAGCCACCTGGGGAGCAACATTTGCAAAGCACCCATATATACTACTGGTCATATAGTAAGAAGTGAGATATATATGGGACTTTGGAATGAGGGGAACACACTTCCATTTAACTTTGAAGAAAGCAAAAGGAGGTTGAGATCAATGTTTATTCACTCAAAGACTTCAAGACTCTTGGGTAATTAGTAATTCACATCAGTGTTTGTATGATTATGTTGTTATCATTAATAATAGTTAAAATAATAATATAATTGGATATTTAATAAATATCAGGAAGAAGCAAAGCTAGAATCTAAATCTAAGACATATATGACTCTATTGCTTCCTTACTGCTGCCTTTCCCAGGAGTAAGTGCTATTTTAAATAGAGCTACTTAAAAAAAGGCTGTCTAAGCAGAGTTTTCAAATATTCATGGTTTATATCCATATGCAAAAATTAGTGACTGTTAATTTTTTGTAACTGAAGGGTCCATTCTATAGCTGATACATCTTCCATGGACAGCATATTTCACAAGAAATCACATTACATCATTTCTACCCATAGTGTTTTCTGTTTGGGTACATCATGACTCCTCTTGTCCTAACTACCCTCATATCCTTGTGATATTTCCATCATGCCTGCATTCCTGGCACTTGTATTGAAGGTGATAAAGCTCTGAAGAAGTTGTTTGTGATAAACAGGTTCTACTAAATTCAAGAATGTTTTGACCATTAACCTTCAGTTTGAAGTCTTAGGTGACCACAAACTAGTATAAAAGAATATAGACCTAACTCTATAAAATATGCCTTAAAGAGGTTTTTAAACAGTTGATGCTTTGCTGATGTAGGGAATATTTCCTCTTCAGTGTTTCTAACTTAACAAATTACATGTAAAAGCCATAAACTCTTTTATATTATCTATAAACATAATAAAAAATGTTACACCACATAAGTTTGACTTAGTCAATAATTCTAGGCCTAGCCTTAGGGTTTGAAGAGAAAATTATTCCTGTTACACATTTTAATTATGCTATAAACTTTGGGAAATAGCTATTGATCTTCAGCATCTGGCATCAGAAAGTTGTTTCTTGTTCTGTAGCCAGTGAAAGAATGCCATAGAGAGTAAAAATGAAGAATTTCAGGGAAATCAAAGGTACAGTAAAGGATATATTTTGGTTATATGTAACTTAAAAGCTAAGATTATCTTCTCTAAACATCTTTCTGCTGGAAACTAGGAACAATGGAGTTCAGGAATATATCACATTACTTGTTTAAGAAAATGCTCTTCACTAGTAGTATTCTTGGTAATTTCTAATATTGTAATTCAGAAATAGGAGGGCCTACTCAGGAAAAAAAAAAAAGCTTAAACTTAACACATTTAAGTTTCTCCGAAACTTATATAGAGTACTGAACATTGTGATTATCATTTTATAAGTAATTACTTCACATTTTAAAGTCATCAAATCAGTAAAATGGGTAAAAACATCCATTCTGTTAAAACTAAAGAGATATCTAACAGCTATGATGATGATGAAGGAGAAGGGGAGGAGAGGGAGGGGAGGAGGAGAGACTAGTTACTGTGTGTTGAAGTTTTATTAGGGGATGGGCATTGCTATAAACACTTTACTTGTATGGCCAGATTGAAGCCTACATCCACCAGGTGAGAATGGGTCCCCATTTTATAGAAGGCTCAGCCAAGTTAAATAATTCTGTCAGTAACTAAGTGGTAGAGTTGGGATTCAAACTCAGGTCTGTCACTTGTGAAATAATATAGATTCCTTGAGCTGCCATTTTGGCAAGTTGAAAATTCTTGCATGTTTAGAGCATTTAAAGTAGGTTTATGTTTAAGTTTAAACATATCAAATTTAGTATTATGATTTATTCATAAAATAGCTATTTATTAGGGAGGTTCAAGAGGAAGAGGATATATCTATATATACGGCTGACTCATGTTAACATATGGCAGAAACCAACACAATGTTGTAGAATATTTGTCCTCCAATTGAAAATAAATATATTTAAAAAATAAATTCTCGATGAATATGTTAACAACAAAACCATTTATTGACATTCGATAATGTACCAGACGTAGTGTTAGGAGCTATTGAAGTTAAATTCAGTAAGTCACGGACCAGAGCAACTCATAGTCTGCTATGGAAGATGCTGCTGCTGCTGCTGCTGCTAAGTCGCTTCAGTCATGTTGGACTCTGTGCAACGCCATAGATGGCAGCCCACCAGGCTTCCCCATCCCTGGGATTCTCCAGGCAAGAACACTGGAGTGAGTTGCCATTTCCTTCTCCAGTGCATGAAAGTGAAAAGTGAAAGTGAAGTCACTCAGTCGTGTCCGACTCTAGCGACCCCATGGACTGCAGCCTACCAGGCTTCTCCGTCCATGGGATTTTCCAGGCAAAAGTACTGGAGTGGAGTGCCATTGCCTTCTCCGATGGAAGATGCTACACAGTGATAATACAAAAAAGAGAAAAAAAGTTTATATATATATATATAAATATATTGTTTATGAATCTTGAGAATTCTTGGATAAAACTTCTATAATTACTCCCTCTTGAATTTCAGAATCTAATTAAAGATATGGTCATTTAGCTTTGATACTAAAAGGCCTTCTTTGGTCAGTTTGGGGGCCTCAGTATGTTTCTAACCCTAGCCATTAAAGATGGTATTTTGAACATATCAGCAGGGAATCTATTCCTTCCCTACCCATTTGTTCCTAACCTACAATGTAATTAAATACATTGATTAAAGAATCTGTTAAATATTCCATGTATCTAATGCCTTTAATACTGGTTCTGGATGCAGTGGTTAGCACTATTTTATTTAGTTTTATAAAGCTAAAACTAAAAATATAATATAAAATATAAAGCTACAACTCAAATTATAACTCTTGAATATAATACACAAGTCTGTATTTTATGAAAAAAAGTGCTATTTTTTCCAACTATTCTTCAATTTGGGGGCTGTCATCCAGCTTTCATTGAAACTTTTTCACATATTAAGGATACGTGCATGTGCATGCTTCAATTATGTCTGACTCTTTGCAACCCTATGTTCTGGAACCTGCCAGGCTCCTCCTGCCATGCTTCTCTGTCTATGGGATTCTGCAGGCAAGAATACTGAAGTAAATTGCCATGCCCTCCTCCAGGGAATCTTCCCAACCCAGGGATCAAACATGAGGCTCCTGCAATGCAGGTAGATTCTTTACCCCTGAGCAACTGGGGAAGACCCATATTAAAGGTATAATCTAATAAATATAGATAATAAGCAGTGAATTTTTAGCCATGGCAGGTATAAGCAAAATTTCCAAAACGGGACTTATTTTTTCTTTTAATTTTAGACATTGAAGAGAGAACCCAATGACAGGTGTAAAGTCTCTCATCCACTTTATAACTTTCTCCAGGGATATATATTTATTATATATGAGCCCAATCAGTAAAGAATCTGCCTGCAATGTAAGAGACCTGGGTTCGATTCCTAGATCAGAAATATCCCCTGGAGAAGGAATTGGCAATCCACTCCAGTATTCTTGCCTGGGGAAATCCCATGGACAGAGGAGCCTGGCAGGCTACAATCCATGGGGTCACAAGAGTTGGACATGATTTAGTGACTAAACCATCAAGGTGCTTAGCCAGTTTAGTGTCTTTGAACAATCATTAAATCATGGGATTTAGGCATTTTGTAATAGTTCATATTTTTGAAAGAAGATATATGCAGGGCTCTGTGACAACCCAGAGGGGTGGAATGGGGTGATAGGTGAGAGAAAGCTTCAAGAGAGAGGAAACATATGTATACCTATGGCTGATTCATATTGATGTATGGCAGAAACCAACACAATATTGTAAAGCAACTATCTGTCAATGAAAAATAAATTTAAAAAGAAGATATATGAAGGCTACTATATGCAAGGTACTGATCCTAGGAATTTTATTAACTCACCTCATTTTCTTCTCACAATAATGTCTAGAGCTATTTTTAGCTTTGTGCCTATTTGCCGGATTGCCAGTGAGCCTATGTACGCATCAAAGATGTTAACCACAGTTGAGGTGAGTTGCTCTTGTGGAAAGCATCAGATTTTCTTCACCAATTTGCTTTTAACCCGAGAACAGAATATCATTGCCTCTTGATTTCAGTCTCCCCTACTGGTACTTAATATGCCAAGTTAAAGTACTTGCATAGTGGACAAGAAAGCAACATGGGGATTTCTGTTCCCTTTTCCTGCCAAATTGACAGGTTGCATTGCAGCAGATGCACAGCAAAGTGATTAAGATTGTACAGGTTGACAAAACATGTGTGATATGACTGCAGTGTTTTATATGAATGACATGTCACGGCAAGTGCTGGCCTCAAGAGATTGTACCTAAGGTTCTGGGGTATAAGGACAATCTATATGCATATAAAAGCACCATTGAGAAGGTGAATATCCAGGAAAAATAACCTTGACTAGGAGTCTGTGTAAGCGAGGTACATTGCAAATGTAAGGTATATTTTTTGCTACTTAAATATTTTACAAATGTCCTATTTATTTGAGCATCTGTCTTGGGTGATGGGAGTTTTTGACTGCTGAACAACTCATTCAGCTGTCAGGAGGACAGAGAGTCTGGTTTGTTAAAATTCATGATTGGAAAAGAATTCCAGTGTCATCCTATTCATTTTAAGAGCACAGCCCTTGGTATAGACCTCTCTCTACTTCTAGGATGCCTAAATTACTTTACATGTTAATAAAATAAGCTTAATATGAGTGTCATTGCCTTGCTTACTAATTTTCAAAATAACCAAAAGCAACAGTGAAGAGAGTAGATTTTAGATGATAAGTAAAATAATTGTTCTCCATGTATATACACACAAATATTTGCATAGAAATTTAAGAGAAATATGGAAACTTCAAAAACTTTTCCATACATTGTCAGTTGACAGCCCTCCCCAAGATTAAGGATTTCTGTATTCATGTGCATTTTTAAAGAGACAGGGTGAATAAATTTCATCAAATTTTCAAAGGAATGCATAATCTGAACACCATTAAAAAGACTCTGAAAATCCTTTTAATATCAAAAATTGTTTAATTTACTTTATGTCCCAATATATTCCAGTTACAACTTTTCTCCATAGAAATAAAAATATGTCATATTCTAATAAAAATTTGTGTCCCCTAATTTATTACTAAAATTACTGTAATTTGCAGTATAAAAAATTGTAATAGCAAATCATTTTCTGTAGTTTTGATCAGCATTTAAAAGTGGTCTCAAATTAAAGTAATATATTGCTAGTGAGGTTTAAGGTGGAGTGTTATTTGGCTGGTTTTCATTTTACTGGACTATTAAAGCTATATATATATATATATATATATATATATATATATATATATATATACTATCTATATTTCCAATATAGTGATAAATGCTTAGGAGAAATAAGCATATGTGTGTGCTCAGTTGATATTCATGCTACAGTTCTATATTAATAGTTATTTTTTGTAAATTCCCTTTTACTAATCCACTTAAAAATGGAGTGGAATCTTGTATTTTTTTTGAAAAAAAAAGTTATAATTTGCTACTTGTTCAAAAATCTAATATTTCTACCACATTTGTTCTCATCATATAGATTATAATGTATACTATATATACATATATATATATAGTATATAGTGGCTTCCCTGGTGGCTCAGAGGTTAAAGCGTCTGCCTCCAATGTGGGAGACCCGGGTTCAATCCCTGGGTTGGGAAGATCCCCTGGAGAAGGAAATGGTAGGTAACCCACTCCAGTATTCTTGCCTAGAGAATCCCATGGATGAAGAAGCCTGGTAGGCTACAGTTCATGGGGTTGAAAAGAGTCGGACACGACTGAGCAACTTCACACTTCACACACACACACACACACACACACACACACACACACACATATATACACACTATGTATATAGTATACATATTCATTGATGATTATATATAATTATTAATGATTAATTAATGATATTAATAGCACAAATAATTTGGACTTTAGCAGAGTGACACATTTTACACAAAAATACATAAAAATCTTTTTGTGTTATTATTGTATGTGCAGAGGTCGAAAAGATCTGATAGGATTTGGATTTTTATTCTAGGACTCCATCATAATAATATAGTGAGAGATACAGGACCCATTGACAAGTACAGAATATTTAAAGTGTCTTTTGGTTTTGATTTTTATTCTTTAGCTTGTTTGCTACATTTTCTTTTGAACATGACTAACCATTCTCTAGCCTTTCTGTCCATACCTGCCCTTCTTAAGATACTTTGGCATAAAATGATCCAATAAATTTTTTCAAAGTAAATAGTTATTTCATTCGCAATCATGAAAATTCAGGCATAAGTGGGAGATATATTTTTGTATGGTAGCACCTGTTCTACATCCTTAAAAAAATATCACATTGATGACATCTGTTGGGATTTTAAGATTAATGAGGTCTCATTCTACCCTACTCAAGTTTTCCTCATTCATTGGATCATATCTAAAATTCCACAGATCCAAACTCTTTATAGCCAAATGAATTCTATTGACCATGTTAACGATTTATTATCTTCCTCTGTTTTATTGCATTTCAATGGCTATCTTTTGTAGGATGGCCTAAAGAGGAGGTATTTTGGACTGTGGTCTTGGTTGTGTGCTGTCTTAGCTTGGGCTACTGTAACAAAATACCATAGGCTGGGAGCCTTAAACAACAAATGTTTATTTCTCAAAGTTCTGGAAGTTAGGAAGTCCCAGATCAAGATGCCTGCAGTTTCAGTTCTTGATGGGCGCCTTCTTACTGGCTGGTAGGTGACTGCCTTCTCTCTGTGTCCTCAGTGGCACAGGAAGAGAGAAAGATCCTGTCTCTCTTCTTATAAGGATGCTAGTCACGTTGTAGGGTCCTACTCTCTTGACCTTAGCTAAACCTAACTACTCCTGAAGGAGTACCCATCTCCAAATCATATTGGGGTTCGGGGCTTCAACATACAAATTTTGAGGGACACAGACTTTCAGCCTATAACATGTATCATTCCAACCACTGACTATGGTTATCTTTCAGTTCTATTCCATATATTTTGCATCTGTGTAGATAATGCTTTCCCTCCTTTCTCGACCAAGCTTTCTATCTTGATAATTCAGTACAATAGTTACAGAATTTATGAAGTTGACTAATGTATTCTTAGAGCGAGATTAAATTGGTCTCCAGTTATCTCAGTGAGGCTTCCTTTAATAAATCAGCATGTAGAGTAAATAGAGATTTATTCCGTATCTGCTCCTTTTTTAACACTGCCAGGACTGGGCATCTGAATGAAGTTCCCTTACCCATACAAAAGAAAAACCAAGCCGTAAAACAAAAGGAAGAACATCACTTTGAATACAGCCATTGAGTTCCAGGACTATTTATTACCTTTCGACTTTGGGTTTTAGGATTCATTTCATTATAAATACATTTTCCTTAAAGAGCCATAACTCTTACTGTCTAAAGTTGTCTGAATAAGTATTTGAAGATATGTAATATAGAATATAAATTTGAATTTTTAAGTAGAATTTCAAGGAGGAAGCTACCAGGCAAGAGATTTTAGCTGAATATAAGGAAGGATTTTTGTAGAATTTAAAGATAGGATGGTTTTTTCTAACGAGAAAAAAAATATATTTAGTATCATAAGATAGTTAATTCCTTATAAGCATATATAGTCCTGCCTAAGATTGTTAGGGGTGATAGAGAGGAGACTAAGTTATAGATGATGGTATTTTGGGGTTCTTCTAAAACCAAGTGGTCTATTTATATGTTAGGTTTTATGTAAATGTATGACATGAATGAACTATAAAAGTACAAAGTGATATACTGAATCCTCACGTTTGGTTACTTAACATCTGATTTTGTAATGGTTTTGCACTGCAGAACCTAGATATATCTAGGTAAAATCTAATAAGGTCTTCAAAATCAACAAATTTCATAAAGTGTATTAAAAAAAACAATATTTAAAAGGTTAAACACAATGTTTGAACTGAGAATGTAGTGAATTACTGATTGGCAAGTTGAGAGCTCGGATGAAATGTTTCTGTATATTTAGTTAATGCAAATATTTTTTCCCAAGTAAATCTTAAAATTTTTTTTTGCACCTTAATGGATATAGTCCCTGGGATTTAACCAAGCTGCTGAATTATTGTCCTTTAAGAAAATTTACGGCCTACCCAGTAAAATTGTTTAACATTTCATGAAAGAACAAGTTCCTGTGAAAAATCTAAAACATTGCAAAAACTTTACATGTTCTGGATTAGGTTTTTAAAAGCATCTTAACTTCTAGGTTTTGCTTCCTGCGATCACATGTCTCATGTTACTTTTTACCTAGTATTTGTGATGATTCTTTAATCCATTTATGAGCACAAAATGACTCTCTAGTCTCCTTGAAATATTTCTTTCTGGCAGTAAGTTTAATATCTGTTCTGCTCTCTTCTATCTGCCGATGTACACCACAACAAGGAAAGGTTAATTCTGATTTTTCTTCACCTTTCCCCCACTCCCACTCCTCTGCTATTCATTAAAGACATCATATCTGATATCTGATTCTATTTCTCATAATTAATGTGTCTGGTTAGATGAAAGAGGAGCCATGTATCTATTTGTTGCTTTTATTATAAGAACAAGTAAAAAGAGAACTCCATGTGCCAATGCCATGCTCTCCTACAGGCCTTTATTGGCTTTCAATGTTTGGGTACAATTATATATTACTATCTTGCTTCAATTTCAATAAGCATTATTCAGTTAGTTATTTTATGTAGCTATGCATTAGAAAGATTTTATAGCTTTTTCAGCACAGAATAAGGCTTAAAAGCATTGGAGTTTTTTTTGAGTTTATAAAAGCATAGATAGCCTTTCAGCACATCAGTAGAGCTTTCAAGTTATTTTATGTATGTCCTTCCCTGGTAGCTTAGATGGTAAAGAATCTGCCGCAGGAGACCCGAGTTCAATCCCTGGAATGGGAAGATTCCCCTGGAGAAGGGAATGACAACCCACTCTAGTATTCTTGCCTGGAGAATCCCATGGACAGACCATGGGGTTGCCAAGAGTTGGACAAGACTGAGTGACTAAAACTTTCAAGTTATTTTTATGTATGTCCCTCTAAAATATGAACATGTTTACTAAATATGTATCCTTCTACATATACTTTTTCATCTTTGTTAATGTGGCATGCAGAATAAATAAGTCTATTTTATTAAAGAACACCCTGACTATAGACAGTTTTTTAGTTGAAAAGATAAAGAAACCCAATGTTGCTTCTTAATCTTGGCAAAGCCAGATTTTCTAGTTAAAACCCTTATAAATCAGCACAATATAGTCTCCAGTCTAAAAGCAGAAAGAACCAGATTCTTATTTTTAATGACCTTTACTTTAACATATGTATGCTGCTGCTAAGTCACTTCAGTTGTGTTTGACTCTGTGTGACCCCATAGATGGCAGCCCACTAGGCTCCCCTGTCCCTGGGATTCTCAAGACAAGAACACTGCATTGGGCTGTCATTTCCTTCTCCAATGCATGAAAGTGAAAAGTGAAAGTGAAGTCGCTCAGTCGTGTCTGACTCTTAGCGACCCCATGGACTGCGGCCCACCAGGCTCCTCCGTCCATGGGATTTTCCAGGCAAGAGTACTGGAGTGGGGTGCCATTGCCTTCTCTGTAACATATGTATATGTATACTTAACTGGCTTCTGGTTATGATCTCATGACATGATTTTTTCTTTTTTTTTGGTTTTAATGTTTCTGTTTTTTTTTTTTTTTTCTCCTTCCTCTTGAGGCAAATGCTTCTTAAACAGTTTTGAAACATAAATTATGTGTTTTTCTATATGATTTCAAAATTTCTGTGTATTAAATTTTTATAATATACTCTGCATGATTCGGTTCAGTTCAGTCGCTCAGTCGTGTCTGACTCTTTGCGACCCCATGAATCACAGCACGCCAGGCCTCCCTGTCCATCACCAACTCCCGGAGTTCACTCAGACTCACGTCCATTGAGTCAGTGATGCCATCCAGCCATCTCATCCTCTGTCGTCCCCTTCTCCTCCTGTCCCCAATCCCTCCCAGCATCAGAGTCTTTTCCAATGAGTCAAGTATTTGCATGAGGTGGCCAAAGTACTGGAGTTTCAGCTTTAGTATCATCCTTCCAAAGAAATCCCAGGGCTGATTACTTGTTTCAAAAGAGTTTTAAAATCTATATTCATAAAATCAAGTGAGTACAAAATTAATCATAATATTCTTGGCCTCACTTCTCATCCCCCTAGCTACAGCCCTTGTTTTTTTTCTTCTTCTTCTTCTTCCTAGTAGCCAAATGCCTTTAAATAATTGTCCCTGTTTATTGCCTCTTATTATTTTCTTTTTAAGCCTATTTTCATCAGGTGTTTGAGTCACCAAACTACTCTTATCAACATCACTAATTACCTTTGTTTCTAAACTTATTAGTTAATTATTAATCCTCATCCTAGTTGATCTGTGAGATCGTTCCACAGTGATTACTCTTTCCTCTTTCCATCCTTGGCCTTAGGGTACCATAGTTTCTTGGTTTTCCCCTACTTTGTTAGCAGCTTCTTGTCAATCTCCTCAGCCAATTTATTTATACCTGCTGTCTTAATGTTTGTATGCCCCAGGAGTCAGTCCTTGATACTCTTTGTCATCTCTTTCTCTTTAGAGATCTCATACCAGCTCTATGTCCACAATTCTCAAATTTTCATTTCTACTCCTGAACTTTCTTATGAACCTTAGACTCTTATGGCCAGTTATATATTCAACATTTCTACCTGGATATTTAATAGACATCTCAAGCTATATTGCACTTCTGAGAGTCTCCCCTAGACCTGCTTTGGTATTCTACATCTCAGTAGGAAGTAACTCCATCCTTCCAGATGTTCAGCCTAAAAAAAAAAAAAAAAAAAACCCAAAGCATAAAATAAATACATTTTTTTTTCACAGCATACATTTACTCCAATGGAAATGCTAATGTCTCTGCCTGCAGAATACATCCAGGGTTTGACTGTCTTTACAACTAACACCCCTGTGGTCTCAATAACCAGCATCTCTTGTTTGCAATATTTCATTGGTGTCATAACTGATGTTCTGTTTCTATCCTTGGCTTTCTTACAGCTTATTCTAAACAGAGCCACAGTAGCCATCCTAGAATATTCCTCACATATGCTTAATTGAGGGCTTTCTATTAGCTCTCCCCTCTGTCTAGATTGTTCTCTCACAGGCATCCACCTGGCTTGACTCCCTCACCTATTTTAAGTCTTTGCTTAGTGGTTATTTTCTTAATTAAGTATATTAGTTTATTAGTATATTAGGGCTGCTGTACAAATAAGTAGAGACTGCATGGCTTAAAACAACAGAAATTTATTCTCTCAGCCCTGGAAGTCAG
Organism: Bos indicus; assembly: GCF_029378745.1. Taxonomy (NCBI): domain Eukaryota; kingdom Metazoa; phylum Chordata; class Mammalia; order Artiodactyla; family Bovidae; genus Bos; species Bos indicus. The sequence continues at coordinate 92,909,638 of NC_091760.1, read as the reverse complement.
AAGTCTGAAATCAATATGTTGTTTGAATAGGTATCTTCATTTGCTTGGACTGTTATAACAAAACACCGTAGACTCTCTGGCTTATAACCACTAGAAATTTATTTCTCATAGTTCTAGAGGTTGAGATGTTCAAGCTCAAGGCATAGGCAGATTCCTGGCATAGGAATCTGCTTCCTGGTTCATAGCTGTCATCTTTGTGCTATATATCCTCACATGGCAGAGAGGATGAGGGATCTCTCTGGGGTCACCTTTATAAGGGCAATAATTCTTTTCATGAGGGTTTCATGATTAGCACCTGTATGACCTAATCACTTCCCAAAATCTCTGTCCAATACCATCACATGGGGATTAAGCGTCAACATATGCATTTTGTGGAGAAGGAAATGGCAACCCACTCCAGTGTTCTTGCCTGGAGAATCCCAGGGACAGGGGTGCCTGGTGGGCTGCCATCTATGGGGTCGCACAGAGTCGGCCACGACTGATGCAACTTAGCAGCAGCAGCAGCATATGCATTTTGGGGTAGGGAGACACAAATATTCAGTCTATAGCAATAGGGTTTATTCCTTCTGAAGGCTTTGAGCGAGAATCCATTACTCTACTCTCTCCCAGATTCTGGTGGTGCTGGAAATCCCTCTCTGCCACCATCTTCACATGGCCTTTCTCTCTGGAACTGTTGCTCAAGTTTCCCTCTGTCTTTCTGAGCCATCTGTCATTGGATTGAGAGCCCCTCTCAATACAGGATGATCTCATCTCAAGATCCATAACTTAATTACTCCTGTGAACACCTTATGCCCAAATAGGTTTGCAGCCATGGGTTCTAGGAAGACTTATGTTTGGAGGATGTGTGGCACCACTTGACTCACTTCATTTGGCCTCCCTCACAATGTGTTTAAAATTACAGTCATTATTCCCTGCTTTACTTTTTACAATAAGTTCTCAATCCTTATACCAAAGGCCAGATGTGTTTTGCAATTTAGAATTTTTTGCATTTTGGAAGATTATATGATGTACCCCATGTATTATACACTAGCTTCAGTGGGATTTGGGGCCTCAAACTATTATCAAGCACATTAATATTTCTGTAGTGAAACATAGGGATATTCACATAATGAGATATATAAAGTATATAAATAACTTCACGTCCGTTCAGGTCAGGGTTTGTTCTTCAATTAATTTGTGCCAAACTTACTGGACAACTTTCTAATAGTTTGTAATTTACTTGTTTATTTTGATGTCACTTGTTTATGGTTTGTTTCCTGTCTATCCAACTTGTTCTCCATGAGGGCAGAGTCTCTGTTTTATTGCTGATATATCCCAAGCTCCTTAAATGATCATTGGCATGTGGTAGGTGCTAAATAAGTTTTTGAGCACCTTCTCATGTTGCTTGCCTCAGGAATATTCCTCTGGAAATCTGGGTCAGAGAAAAATATACAAAAACAAGAGAGAAAAGAAAGATTTCCAAAAGAGACAGAGGGAGGAATGAAATTTAATTTATCTTTTAGATCTGCTGTCACATCTCATTTCAGATTTGGGGAAAGAACTTTAGTGAATGAACATCTGTAAATTAAGTAATGTAAATATTTAAACATTTATACTTATTTAAATGTCTTTACAGTGATAGATTTTAGGCATGAGAGCAATATTTACTTCTTTTTTCCCACAAAGCTTTAATAATTTATTGGGAATCATTCAGAAAGCAAACTCTTCACCTTGGATTGAAGGTTATACAAAACACATGATATTTCATCTCAATTTATGTAAGAATCTGAGTTTTCAAACCTTATAATTTGCCACTAATTTTCATAATCAACAGAATTTCTTTGTATCTTTGTGGGAGGTTCTTATTCAAAATGCAAAACTATACAAAACTATGCAAAATGCAAACACTGCAGAGTGATTTAGATACAGATTTTGGTCACTGATTATAGGAAGGTCAGAGGGTTTTTTTTTTTTTTGGTAACAATATGTCCATGAGACAATTATAAAAAATGGCATAAAATAATTGCCTTGGTATGAGGTGTTCTTACATACTGTAAATATTTGATGATGACCTAGGGAATCAATTTTATAGTGGAATTATGTGGGCTGGAAAAATATAAAGAATTTAATATTCTAGAAATAATTTATTTTGGAAGTACATTTTTATAATGGTCTGATCTTGTTTTTAGAAAATCAAAGCACAGTAAGTGATGGGTCTGATTTCCATGAACAAATGGGTGTATTGTTTCAGTACAGTATTTAGTCCTTGTGCATTTCTAGTTGGTGCTTTTTGGGAAATGGGTCATGTGTACCACTTCACTACATAAAGGGGAGCATTCTTAAGTTTTATCCACAGAAGACTTGTTATCCCCCAACCCCCTAGCATGAAAGAAGGCTCTTAAGAGTTGAGGGGAGAAGAAAAGGCTGTGGTTTTATTTTTTTTCCTTCTTCTATACCTCACTGCTTGGTAGCATCTTTCCTGAAAGGCTAGACCTTGACCTTCCAGAAAAGATGACCTTGAATCAGGTCAGAGTGTTAAGTGTCAACATGAAGAATTCACACTTGGCAGTGTCAACAGTTTTTCAAGTATTACCTAAAAGTCAGCTTATGTACTTGTACAGAGCAAAATTTTGTGAGTAGAGTATGTAGCTAGGCTTCTTGAGATTTTCAGAATGATAGTACCTTTTAAGGAATTAAGAGGGCCTCCTGAAAGTCATAAAAAAATGAGAAAGCAAAACATGTCTTCCCTATATAAAGAACCTTAGAAAATATTGTGTTAACATGTAGCTTAACGTCCTGAAATGAACAAAATTAGAGAAGGTAGAGGCAGAGCTGTGTTGAGTATTTGTCGACTTTCTTACCTTAAGTTTGAAGGACCTCTACTCAATAAATGATATTCATAGTTCTTACTACAAAAATCATCAACTTATTTTTTTAAGTAGATTTTCTTACTTTGGGGGATCAGGAATGAGATGACCTTCTTATATTTATGATATGACAGTGAAAAAAATTTTTTAATATACCCAGAGGCTATTTTTGAAGAAGGTGAAGGCACCCCACTCCAGTACTCTTGCCTGGAAAATCCCATGGACAGAGGAGCCTGGTAGGCTGCAGTCCATGGGGTCACAAAGAGTCAGACACGACTGAGTGACTTCACTTTCACTTTTCACTTTCATGCATTGGAGAAGGAAATGGCAACCCACTCCAGTGTTCTTGCCTGGAGAATCCCAGGGACGGGCGAGCCTGGTGGGTTGCCGTCTATGGGGTCACACAGAGTTGGACACGACTGAAGTGACTTAGCAGCTCAGCAGTAGGGAATCAATTAAGGATGAATAATTTTATCAGTACTTTTCATGGGACAGCCATATTCTCCTGGTTTCAGATGCTAATGATTTGAAATACAAATGCACATTTGAAAGCCGTTTTAATTTTTTCCATGTATCTGGAAGACTGCTCAGAAAAGATGAATGTTTCTAGATGATGTTGATAATAATCAAATTGTAAAGTGCAAATTTAACCATTCATTTCATATTTAAGTTCCACACCTATTTTGCTCAAACTCTTCCAGAAAATTGCAGATGAAGGTAAACTTCCAAACTCATTCTATGATGCCACCATCACCCTAATACCAAAACCAGACAAAGATGCCACAAAAAAAAGAAAACTACAGGCCAACATCACTGATGAACACAGATGCAAAAATCCTTACAAAATTTTAGCAAACAGAATCCAACAATGTATTAAAAAGATCATACATCATGACCAAGTGGGCTTTATCTGAGGGATGCAAGGATTCTTTAATGTCTGCAAATTAATCAATGTACTACACCACATTAGCAAATTGAAAGATAAAACCATATGAATATCTCAATAGATGCAGAGAAAGCCTTTGACAAAATTCAACATCCATTTATGATAAAACCCTCCAGAAAGCAGGAATAGAAGGAGCATACCTCAACATAATAAAAGCTGTATATGACAAACCCGCAGCAAACATTATCCTCAATGGTGAAAAATTGAAAGCATTTCCCCTAAAGTCAGGAACAAGACAAGGGTGCCCACTCTTACCACTACTATCAACATAGTTTTGGAAGTTTTGGCCACAGCAATCAGAGAGAAAAAGAAATAAAAGGAATACAGATTGGAAAAGAAGTAAAAGTCTCACTGTTTGCAGATGACATGATCCTCTACATAGAAAACCCTAAAGACTCTACCAGAAAGTTACTAGAGCTAATCAATGAATACAGTAAAGTTGCAGGATATAAAATTAACACACAGAAATCCCTTGCATTCCTATACACTAACAATGAGAAAACAGAAAGAGAAATTAAGGAAACAATTCCATTTACCATTGCAATGAAAATAATAAAATACTTAGGAATATATCTACCTAAAGAAACAAAAGACCTATGTATTAGTTCAGTTCAGTTCAGTTGCTCAGTCGTGTCCGACTCTTTGTGACCCCATGATCACAGCACGCCAGGCCTCCCTGTCCATCGCCAACTCCCGGAGTTCACTCAGATTCACATCCATCGAGTCAGTGATGCCATCCAGCCATCTCGTCCTCTGTTGTCCCCTTCTCCTCCTGCCCCCAATCCCTCCCAGCATCAGAGTCTTTTCCAATTATAAAACACTGATGAAAGAAATCAAAGAGGACACAAATAGATGGAGAAATATACCACGTTCATGGATTGGAAGAATCAATATAGTGAAAATGAGTACACTTCCCAAAGCAATCTATAGATTCAATGCAATCCCTATCAGGCTACCAACAGTATTTTTCAGAGAACTAGAACAAATAATTTCACAATTTGTATGGAAATACAAAAAAACCTCGAATAGCCAAAGCAATCTTGAGAAAGAAGAATGGAACTGAAGGAATCAACCTGCCTGACTCCAGGCTCTACTACAAAGCCACAGTCATCAAGACAGTATGGTAATGGCACAAAGACAGAAATATAGATCAATGGAATAAAATAGAAAGCCCAGAGATAAATCCATGCACCTATGGATACCTTATCTTTGACAAAGGAGGCAAGAATATACAGTGGAGAAAAGACAATCTCTTAAACAAGTGGTGCTAGGAAAACTGGTCAACCACATGTAAAAGAATGAAACTAGAACACTTTCTAACACCATACACAAAAATAAACTCAAAATGAATTAAAGATCTAAATGTAAGACTAGAAATTATAAAACTCCTAGAGGAGAACATAGGCAAAACACTCTTCTACATAAATCACAGCAGGATCCTCTATGACCCACTTCTCAGAGTAATGGAAATAAAAGCAAAAAATAAACAAATGGGACCCAATTAAACTTAAAAGCTTTTGCACAACAAAGGAATCTATGAACAAGGTGAAAAGATAGCCTTCAGAATGGGAGAAAATAATAGCAAATGAAGCAACTGACAAAGAATTAATCTCAAAAATATATAAGCAACTCCTGCAGCTCAATTCCAGAAAAATAAATGACCCAATCAAAAAATGGGCCAAATAACTAAACAGACATTTATCCAAAGAAGACATACAGATGGCTAACAAACACATGAAAAGATGCTCATCATCATTCATTATCAGAGAAATGCAAATCAAACCACAATGAGGTATTATCTCATGCCGGTCAGAATGGCTACTATCCAAAAATCTACAAACAATAAATGCTGTAGAGGACGGGAGGAAAGGGAACCCTCTTACACTGTTGGGGGGAACACAAAGTAGTACAGCCACAATGGAGAACAGTGTGGAGATTCCTTAAAAAACTGGAAATAGAACTGCCATATGACCTAGCAATCTGACTGCTGGGCATATACTCTGAGGAAACCAGAATTGAAAGAGACACGTGTACCCCAATGTTCATCACAGCACTGTTTATAATAGCCAGGGCTTGGAAGCAACCTAGATATCCATCAGCAGATGAATGGATAAGAAAGCCATGGTACATATACGCAATGGAATATTACTCAGCCATTAAAAAGAATACATTTGAATCAGTTCTAATGAGGTGGATGAAACTGTAACCTATTGTACAGACTGAAGTAAGTCAGAAAGAAAAACACCAATACAGTATACTAACACATATATATGGAATTTAGAAAGATGGTAATGATAACCCTGTATGCCAGACAGCAAAAGAGACACAGATGTATAGAACAGTCTTTTGGACTCTGTGAGAGAAGGCAAGGGTAGCATGATCTAAGAAAATAGCATTGAAACATGTATATTATCATATGTGAAACAGATCTCTAGTCCAGGTTTGATGCATGAGACAGGGTGCTCAAGGCTGGTGCACTGGGATGACCCAGAGGGATGGGATGGGGAGGGAGGTAGGTGGGGTTCAGGATGGGGAACACAAGTACACCCATGGCTGATTCATGTCAATGTATGGCAAAAACCACTACAATATTGTAAAGTAATTAGCCTCCAATTAAAATAAATAAATTTTAAAAAACAAAAAAAATTAATTCAATTAAATGTTTGTTTGCTGAAAAATAGAAAGTCCCAGTTAGACTGCAGGTGACACTGAGCGATGTCCATTCAATTCCTCTTTTGAATTGCTGTCCCATTTCTCTTGGGTTCCTTTGACAGTGCCTTTCAAAAAATACTTCACTTCTTCTTTGTTCCTTTCACAGGTAAGCAAACAAATAAACCTAGGTATCAAATAAACAACAGACAAACACACAAACATTATTGAAGTGAAACACCACTCTAGTTATCAGGCTATACTTCTGTCTTCTATTAGTTTCAAAAATCTGATCCTACTAGCCTGTAAAAAGAGCTTCCATCTTCACATATGCTCTTTGCCTGAGCCCTCCAAAGTCTGATTGCTTCTGCTACTGATACTGATATGCTGCCCCAGGAAGGGTCACTGATTTTAAGGCTAGAAGTTTGCTTCAAACATCTTTTTGGTTGGCTGCTCAACAGCACTGAGCACTATCCATGTACAATTAATTACATGTGATTTAAATGGTCATTAATCTTGTGATTAGTGTCAATCATTACTTAAATGAATACAAAAGATTGCCTTGAGCATATATGATTATTGTTATATAAGAAGTGATTAATATCACTATTGGTTGGCTACTATATGTATTCCTCAAAATCCCCCTGGCCAATATTTTCTGAACTTAAGTTAAAAAAAAAAATGATTTCCACATTCATCCATTCCAGTATTTCATTGTTATAGGTGTGGTTACAGGTTGAGCAATATATGTAATATCTCTCCTCTCAAACAGTTTATGTTTTAATGGGATGTCACAGACGGGAGACAGACAATTAACAAATAAAACTGCACAAACATGAGATTATGTCAACCAGTGATCAGTACTAAGAGGAAAATATAATAGGGTCATTGCACATGGAAAGGTTATGAGAGTCTGACCTCTCTAGACAGTATTATCAGGTTGGGACTTTAGAAACTTTAGTGTTGAGCCTTAAATAATGGAAGGAAATCAGCAATATGAGGGTCATAGGAATAAGTGTCGCTAGAAGAAAAAAGTGCAAGAACTAAGACTGAAACTTTTGAGGAAGAAAAAGAAAAAGAATTTTAGGGAGTCTGGAATGTTGTGACCAAGGACAAAAGAGCTATGAGACAATGCTGTGAAAGAGTAGGCAATGGCTTGGTAAGAGAGGATTTTGCAGGCTTAGAAGTTTGGATTGAATCCTAAGTATAATAGGAAGTCATTAGAAGGTTTAAAAAGTGAGGCAGTGACATGAACTGATTCATGTTTTGAAAAGATCATTCTGGCTTTATGTGGAGAATAGAAGAAAAAGGGCAGCTTTTTTTTTTTTTTTTCCCCCAGCAAAGTTTGTCGTGTTTGTAGCTGGAAGTGTAATCTGTTGGAAAGCACAGTGACCCGCTTTCCTCTGTTCCATTCATTGAGATTCAGCCTTTACCTCTTGGTCGGTCACTCTCTCTCAATAAATAGAACAAATGGTCTATAAATACAACACAGATTTGAGTTCTTTTTTTTGTTTTTAAAGATTATGTGCCCTGAATAAATGCATGACCAAATAGTTTTTACATTGGTTTAAATGTTTCTCAGATTATAAACTCACCTTTGTAAAGAAGTACACAAAAACATTTAAAAAACATTTAAATGATCTTTATAATGAATTTTCATTCAGTCACTCAAATACTTGGGTGCTTAGCATGTGCTATATACTTTGTGGCAAATTGCAAAAATAAATTAGGTATAAACATTTCCTTCAAGAAGTTTGTATTAAAACTCAAAGGCTTAAAAAAAATACATGTTTTGTAACTGATAGTTATTTTTTATCAATATGAACAATATAGTTAGAAAGTCACAAAACTTTAAATTATATCTGAAGACATGGGACATTTCAGTTTCTGTGGTATTGCTTTGTTTCATGTTTCCATTGGTAGTTCTTTGAGAGGTTTAATTCTAAATGAGAGAGTTCCCTCAATTTACTTGACTCCTTTATGTTTGTTGTAACAAAATGTGATAATACTTTTTTATTCTTTGATTTTGCTACTTTGCTGTTGTATTTCTATGCAATTTATATGTTTAGAATTATAAAAGACTTAAAGGATGATCTTGGCTGCAAATTTGCTAGGTCCTATAATCATTTCATTTCCTATATTGACTGCACTGATTGTTTCCTGTCCAAGGAAAACTTTTAGTATCTTTTCCATTCACTTATATTACTTTCAGTTTTTATTCATGTGAAATGTTAGTTACTCAAGTCGTGTCTGACTCTTTGCGACTCCATGGACCGTAGCCTACCAGACTCCTCTGTCCATGGAATTCACCAGGCAAGAATACTGGAGTGGGTAGCTATTCCCTTCTCCAGGGTATCATCTAGACCCAGGGATTGAACCAGTTCTCCTGCATTGCAGGCAGATTCTTTACTATTCTATTTACTATTCTATTTACTATTATACCAGGAAGCCCTTATTCATGTAATCTGATTACTAAATCCATTTTCTAAATTTAGTAATCCATTACTAAATCCATTTTCATATTTATATCTATTCTTTTTAAGACTTTTTTGATTTGCATAGGATTTATAACTAACAATAATTATTGATATTTATATTTTGTTCTATGTCATTTTAATATCAAGCAATTTGTCCTTATAGCATGATGAAAATTTTCTTGGTTTCATTATTTTATCTCCCAAGTAGCTGGAGATTAGCTTTAATTATCCTGAACAGAAATGTATTTCACATACCTTGTATATATTGTAAACATATTCTGTTGCCTTCACACACAAGTACTCTGTGCTGTGTGGAGCTAAGTCACTTCAGTCGTGTCCAACTCTTTGTGAGCCTATGGACTGTAGCCTGCCAGGTTCCTCTATCCATGGGATTCTTCAGGCAAGAATACTGGAGTGGGTTGCCATGCCCTCCTCCAAGAGATCTTCCCAACCTAGGGACTGAACACATATCTCCCTCATTGCAGGCAGATTCTTTACTATCTGATACTCTGACTGCGTAAAAACATTTTCTCCAAAAACTTTGAAGATAATACCTGTTTGGTTTGTCATATTTAGTAGCACAGAAGCAAAACTTGAGGTAAACCTGCTTTTTGTTTCAACCATACATAAGTGGAGAGATTTTCTTTTCACTTTGAAATTAAAAAAACTTACTGGGTTAAAAATGTTACTCTCTATTGTTTCATTTGGGGGAGATCCTGAGCATTTAAACCTATTAATATATTCTCAGGTATTTCATAAATTTGGGGAGATTGATTTCATTGATTTTTTCTTTTTTATCATTCTTCTGGAATTTCTGTTGTAAGTAGTTTTGATCATCTTGGACACCTTTCAGATCTCTAAACAATTATTACTATTATTATTCTTTGTCATTTTTCCCGTGAGTTCTGAGAGAATTTCTTGAGCTTGTCTTCCGTTTTGCTTATTAGATTTTTCTATAGTATCCAATCTGATATTCACTTCCTCTATTCCAATTTTAAATTTGAAAAAGCATATTTTTATCTCAAGCCATTAATTTTTCTGATTATGCATTGTTCCATTTCTATTCCTTCTTTCTTTGATTTCTTTGATGCAATATTTTCCTAAATCTTATTTTAACTGTGAGATAAAATCTTAGTATTATTTTCTCCTTTTTATATAAATGAACCCAGTAGCCCTCATTCAACAATTTTGCAGACTCTTATACTACCGGTTCTTCTTAAACATCTGAGTTTTGTCAGTACGCTTAGGCAAATATTGAAGTGTTACCTACTTACATTGCATATTTAAGTCCCAGTTATGTAGAAAGTGGGTATGGAGTTACAACTGTGGGCAAATTCAGAAATAATTTTTCTCCTAAATTTTTTCTTTAGACTCTGACAGATTTCCTGTCATGTCCTCCCCTACTTATTATGACAAGTTTGGCATCTTAGAGACAAGATTCTGCTCTTCCTGGTGCTTCTATCATACTCCCTGTGGTACCTCACTGCAATCCGGTGGGTTGCTGACCTCTTCCAGTTTTTGCTTCCTGTAGCTAATGGCATTTGAAATGGCATTTGATAGTTCCCTAACCAGATTCTTCCAGATGAAGCCAATCTGTGACAGTGAAGAATAATCTGTTTATATGGGGTCTGCTTTGTTTAGGCTCCATCTCTTCTCACATCCAACCTCTTTGATTGAAGGGCTTTTTCTGGGAATTGACTAGAAGCTACTCCACTTATTTCTTAAGCAGAATTGTACTCATAACTCAAAAGATTGACCCTCAGGATCTTCTTCAGCCCAGTTACGTGACCACTGAAAAGTATTGATGTTTCTCTCTTGGGAATAACACCATTTCTTGGTTTAGAACCCACATGTAAAAGTTCTTTTATTCTTATATACAGCATTCATTTTTTATGGGCATATGGGGCAGCAAAGAGTAGACACATGTGCACATGTATCAACATCTCAATTTGAAATCATTTTAGTACTATAAACACTCATTTTCAAATTAAAGATATTGTAAGAGGTATAATAGTGCAATGTATTAGATTGACGCAGAAGTAATTGTGGTTTTGCATTGTTGAACTTTGCCATTTGATACTAGAATATTTTCTTAAATAAATGTGGTTATGTTATATGCCATTTTTAATACACATATCTCCCTTTATGTTTTTTGCTAATGACTTATTACTTGTTGTTTATTGTATATTTATTTTAGATTAGGGAAATGATGTTAGGAAAAGAGCAAATTTGAGTGTTTCTTTTATTCAAGTTCAAAATGAGTTGTAAAGCAGAGGACACAACTTGCCACATCAACAATGCATTTGGCCCAGAAGTGCTAATGAATGAACAGCACAGTGATGGTTCAATAAGTTTTGTAAAGGAGACAAGAACCTTGAAGATGAGGAGAGCAGTGGTCAGCCATCGGAAGTTGACAATGACCAACTGGGAGGATCATTGAAGCTATTCCTCTAACAACTACATGAGAAGTTGCTGAAGAACTCTGTATTGACCATTCTATGGTTATTCGGCATTTGAAGCAAATTGGAAAGGTGAAAAAGCTTGATAAGTGGGTGCCCCATGAGCTGACCACAAGTCAAAACCTTTTGAAGTGTTGTCTTCTCTTATTCTATGTAACAACAACAAATCATTTCTTGATCAGAGTGTGACATGTGATTAAAAATGGATTTTATATGACAACTGGTGAACACCAGCTCAGTGGTTGGACCGAGAAGAAGATCCAAAGCATCTCCCAAAGCCAAACTTGCACCCACAAAAGCCCATGCTCACTGTTTCGTGGTCTGCCACCCCTCTGATACACTATAACTTTCTGAATCCTAGTGAAACCATTAGATCTGAGAAGTATGCTCAGCAAATTGAAGACAGCACATGACTGCACATTGCACAACCAATGCTTCAAAAGTTGAGTGAATTGGGCTCTGAAATTTTGCCTCATCCACCATATTCACTTGACCTCTTGCCAATTGACCACCACTTCTTTAAGCATCTCAACAACTTTTTGCAGGGAAAATGCTTCCAGAATTAGCAGGAGGTATGGCACCCCACTCCAGTACTCTTGCCTAGAAAATCCCATGGACAGAGGAGCCTGGTAGGCTACAGTCCATGGGATCGCTAAGAGTTGGACACGACTGAGAGATTTCACTTTCACTTTTCACTTTCATGCATTGGAGAAGGAAATGGCAACCCACTCCAGTGTTCTTGCCTGGAGAATCCCAGGGACAAGGGAGTCTGGTAGGCTACCGTCTATGGGATCACACAGAGTTGGACACGACTGAAGTGACTTAGCATAGCATAGGGAATGCTTTCCAAGATTTCATCGAACTCCAAAGCAGGATTTTTATGCTATAGGAATAAACAAGCTTGTTTCTTGTTGGCAAAAATGTGTTGATTGTGTTTCCTATTTTGATTAATAAAGATGTGTTTGATTTATAATGTTTTAAGTTATTTAAAGTTATAATGATTTAAAATTCATAATCCTAAACTGCAATTATGTTTGCACCAAACTTAATAATATATTTGTATTAAAATGACCATGGAATTCAATTATGATACTGAAATAGTATGGTAAAGTCTAGGAACTATTGTTTCTGAAGGTTTATGAATAACTATGAAGTTTAGCATCATGCTTTTTTCCCCCTCTTCTGAATTGTCAGTATGTTACTATTTAAATGATACTATTTAAATGTAAAGAAATGGTGATGTTTAAGAACATATTGGTTATCTGTGAACTCCTGTTCTTCAAGGCATAATTCCAGGCAAAAGTGACTCATGTTGCAGGCACAGTGAGTGAGGGCTGTACATCTACAGAGCTTGGTGGTGAGACTAATACATTCAAAGTGAAACATTCAGGAATTTGGCGATTTCATTTTGTTCATCAGGACTCTATACTATTGGCTAAATTATTGAAATTGTGATAGTTATTTTATGTATTGTGATTATTATAAAGTATATTTTAGCTCATATTTCACAGAGCCAAGTTGTCAATAATATTTTATTGTTGAATAAGTTCACTCAGGAAGATCCCCTGAAGAAGGAAATAGCAACCCACTCAGATATTCTTGCCTGGAAAATCGCATGGATGGAGGACCCTGGCAGGCTACAGTCCATGGGATCACAAAGAGTCAGACACAACAGAGTGACTTCACTGACTTCACAAGCTCACTGGATTTAAATTCAAAAGCATAATAGTATGGAATTATGCCAGTCAAATTGACACTTGAAAGTCTAGTTGAGGCTGAGTCAAAAGGAAAAAAAAGATAGGATCAAAAAGAGTAGAAGGGCCAAATAGGAAATTGTTAAAAGTGCTTCCCAGGTGGCACGGTGGTAAAGAATCTGCCTGCCAGTGCATAAGACACAGGAGATGCAGGTGTGATCCCTGGGTAGGGAAGGTTCCCTGGGGGAGGAAATGGCAACCCACTCCAGTATGCTTGCCTGGACAATCCAAGGGACAGTGAAGCCTGGCGGAATACAGTCCATGGGGTCACAAAGAGTCAGACAGGACTGGGTGACTGAGCACACACAGTAAAATAGGCTGCTGTTATTAGTGAGGGCATGCGACTTCAGTTCAAATAGCACACTCGTATTTCACTCCAAGTTAATCAAATATCTTTTTTCTTTGCTTCTTCCAAAGTTGCTTATTTGCAGTTTTTATTGCAGCCAATATTGTTAATTTGCATAAGAGAAAAGGATGGATATGCTTCTGTTAGGATGTGATCCTAAGAGAGAACCTTGTATTTGAAGAATCTGCCGTAGTGACCCCTATCATTTGGGGCTTTTATTTTATCAAGCTTACCAATCTTGCTCTGAGCATTTGTATTCTGTGAATATGTTCTATTGTCTAGCAGTAACTAGCATAAGTATGTAATTATATGCTTTGTTTTGTTGTAATAGATTTCAAAATACTCTATTATTATGGTGCTGTTTGAAATGTGTTTACTATATCAACATAAACATATAAACTGAGTCAAATTATTTGCTTGGTTAACTGCAAACCAAAAGTCATTACAGCGTTGTCAGATTCAAAATGCTGTATGACAATAAAACATTTGATTCCCTTTGCTCAGGCTTGAACCTCAAAAACTTTGTAACCATTTGCCTCAGTATATTTGGCACAACTTTTTTTTAAATATAAATTTATTTATTTTAATTGGAGGTTGATTACTTTACAATATTGTATTGGTTTTGCCATACATCAACATGAATCTGCCACGGGTATACACGTGTTCCCATCCTGAACCCTCCTCCCTTGGCACAACTTTCTGAGAAACAGTAGATATATTCTGTAGCATCATGCAACCAGTGATCCAGTGAAGTTGCTCAGTCGTGTCTGACTCTCTGCAACCCCATGGACAATAGCCTACCAGACTCCTCCATCCATGGAATTTTTCAGGCAAAAGTACTGGAGTGGGTTGCCATTTCCTTCTCCACAGGATCTTCCCGACCAAAAGATCGTACCCAGGTCTCCCACATTGCAGGCAGACGCTTTACCATTTGAGCTACCAGGGAAGCCCATGCAAGGACTCCCCCATAATTATTTGAGCATGATTTGTAATTCCCATGGTGGTTTGTAGCTTATTTGTAGTTAAGATAACTTTCTTATTCTAAAGTATTTTTCCCTTTGCCTAAACCTCTGACTTTTCCAGCATATACAAAACAAATAAACCACTAAAAATTTTCAGGTGTTTATATATTAAAAAGTTAGCATATCTCATCATGTTTCTTTGTGTTTCCACTTAGTAACCCAGTCCTATTTAAATTGCTGTTAGTCTATTAGGCAATACAATTTCTTATAAACCTCATTAATTTATAATGTCTTTTAACTGCTTTTCTTTTCTTCTTCTTCAGGGTTTTATATAAAGACAAACACAAGGATGTGGGATTTCCATCTAACTTCCTCTAGCCTTCCGATTCTACCACTTGCCTTTAGTTTCCTGCCTTCTCTCCTGCTGGCTGCCATTGTCTGCCCTGTGTGTGCTGGTATTTCTCTTGTCTCCATCGTTGCCCCTCTGCCTCTAGTGAATGAAAAGGGCAAATCTAAAATAAGATCCAACATTCAGAGCCAGAAGACACAGAATACTTCATTTTTAATCCATGCATTGAAAAAAAAAGCATTGCATTAATAATTGACAAGATATGACTGAATTACCTTGCATTTCTATGGAAGAAAAGAAAGCTTCTATGAAGTCAATCAATTCTTTTAATTGTTTTTCTAATCTTACATTCTCTTCTTCTTGTATACTTGTATTTAACTAAGATCAACATCCATGTGATTATATGAGAAGTCTCTGTCAAATGGGTGAAAAGATATTCTTCCTAATGCTGAAACAGCTGTGAAAGAAGTTTCTTTTTAGTTTATTACAAATGCAAAAGGAGTTCTCTCTGGGGACTGGCAGCTCAGGTGTCTGTGATATTTTCACCTTAATGTTTCTGAAAAGAAGTGCATAGAGAGAGGTTCACTGTAGTATTCTCCTTATGAGTGCAGTCTATGGTTTCATATTGCAGGTGAATTAGAGGTCATGAATGTCCTTAAGATAGTATCCGTATCACAGCTCTCTATAAAACATTGTCTGTAACAACAAAGACAATGACACTAACATTCTATCTGTATAATACAGTGAAGCAGAATATATAAAAGAGCAAAGAAAAACAATTCTTCCATATTAGACATTCTTTAGGTGAAATTCAATCTGTTTTTGCCATTGCCTTCTCTATTAGAATATAAAGGGCAGGGTAAATTTGCAATGTGGAATTTCATACCACTCATCCATTCAGTGGTTGGAGTTAATGAGCTCCTATTCTGTGACCCCAGAGGATACCAAAATAAACAGACATTGTCATCATCCTGGATGAGTTCAAACTGTAGTGTCAAAGGCATGAGAATAATATTAACATAAAAGGGGCTGCATGAAAAAAGTATTTTGATTGGGAAAGGCAGTAAAATAAGTATTAAGGGAGAGTTAAAAAACAAAAAGAAATTCAGAGAATGTAGAAAGAACATTTCAGAATAAAGACATGATGTGAATTGCTGTTTACTTGCTAAGTCATGTCCAACTTTTTGTGACCCCAAGGACTGCAGCACACCAGGCTCCTTTGTCCTTTACTGTCTCCCAGAGTTTGCTCAAGTTCCATTGAGCTAGTGATACTATCTAACCCTCTCATCTCATGATGTGAATAAAAGCAAACAAATATGGATGATTACAGTGGTTAAGGGAACCACCCAGAATGGCTAAAATTAATTTGCTTGGGAAGCAGTGGATAAGGAAAGGCCAAAACAAAGTTGAAAAAGCCTTTATTTGCCACCAAATCCTTATTAAAATATTTATAATATCAGATAGAGTGTGTTTATACATATTCAGGTTATATGTGAGTATGTATCAAACAACTTCTGCTTTATTTTGATTCTGTGAACAGTAATTGCTAACTAAATCTAAAATGGGAGATTTATATAATTACTGATATCTTTATATGTACAAATAAATCACTTGGGGAATTAAGATATTAAAAGATGTTTTCTGAGCATTATTTAATTATAAAATCTCTTAGGAACACTAAATCATAAAAAAGAAAATTTAATTTTCTATTGTTACAGGCTAATGTCCCTTTAAATAGAGATACTAAACTGCTAGGGAATCACTAGTAAATAAAAACTAGAAATATTGTAAGCTAATTCCATGATATCACCAGTTAGAATTTTACCCAGAAAAGCAAAGATAGCTTCACTGTAAATAATTCATACAATGCAATATTTCCTTTGTTGGAAAAAAATTTGCTGATGTTATAACCATTCCTAATAAGACTGAGAATAGTAAAATAAATTTTTGTATATTAATAGACACATTAAAACCTCAGCTAACATTTAAACTATAAAAATACTATAAGCAAAGGGCAAGAACTAAACTAGGATGACCATTATTACCTTTCATAATATAAATAGCTTTGTAGGTTTTATTATGGAAATAAGATATGAAAGAAAAATGAATATATATTGGAAGAAAAAAGATAAAATTATGTTTATTTCCATATAACTTAATTTTTCCTAGGAAGTCCAAAGGTACATATTAAAGTAGTCAGAAGAGAAACAACATCAACAAAATGAAAATTCATAACCATTTTCATGTTTCTGCAATGCTTATGTTAAAAGTTTTATTTAAAAAGACATAAAGGCTAACAATTTAGAAGTAAACTTAGCAAGATATGTATAGCTCTTTTAAATAATTTTTGCATTTTCTAAAAACACTTTTTTAAATTAAAAAATTTTCAAATATAATTGATTTACAATGTTTTGTTGTGTTTCAGGTATACATATATATATATATATGTTGTGTTTCAGTTATACATATATATATATTCTTTTCAGATTCTTTTCTCTTACAGTTTTTTGTAAAATATTGAGTATACTTCTCTGTGCTATATAATAGGTCCTTGTTGGTTGTGTATTTTATATAGTAATGTGTATACGTTAGTCCCAAACTCCTAATTTATCCTTCCCTTTCCTATTTGGTGAAAATATATTTGTTTCCTATGTTTGTGAGTCTATTTCTGTTTTTTATATAAGTTCATTTGTATCTTTTTTTTTTTAATTCCACATATAAGTGATGTCATTTGTTATTTGTCTTTGTCTGGCATATTTCAGTCAGTATGATAATCTCCAGGTGCATCTATGTTGCTGCAAATGGCATTATATCATTCTTTTTAATGGCCGAGTAATATTCCACTGTATACATATATTACATCTTCCTTCCTTCCATTCGTCTGTTAGTGGACACTTAGATTGCTTCCATGTTGAGGCTATTATAAGTAGTGCCTCAATGAACACTGGGATGTGTGTACCTTTTCTATTTTTATTTTATATTGGATTATAGTTAATTTGTAACATTGTGTTAATTTCAGGTATATAGCAAAGTGATTCAGTCATATATATATATATATATATATATGTACATATATATGTACATATATATATATTCTTTTTTCAAATTCTTTTCCCATTTAGGTTATTATAGAATCTTGAGCAAAGTTCCCTGTGCTATACAATGCTACTGCTAAGTCATTTCAGTCGTCTCCAACTCTGTGCGACCCCATAGACAGCAGCCCACAAGGCTCCCCCGTCCCTGGGATTCTCCAGGCAAGAACACTGGAGTGGGTTGCCGTTTCCTTCTCCAATGCATGAAAGTGAAAAGTGAAAGTGAAGGCACTCAGTCATGTCTAACTCTTAGCGACCCCATGGACTGCAGCCTACCAGGCTCCTCCATCCATGGGATTTTCCAGGCAAGAACACTGGAGTGGGTTGCCATTTCCTTCTCCAATGCATGAAAGTGAAAAGTGAAAGTCAAGTCGCTCAGTCATGTCCGACTCTTAGCGACCCCATGGGCTGCAGCCTACCAGGCTTCTCCGTCCATAGGATTTTCCAGGCAAAAGTACTGGAGTGGTGCTATACAATAGGTCTTTTAAATATAATAGTGTGTATATGTCAGTCCCAAACTCTAAATTTATCCCTTTTCCCCACCTTTCCCCTTTGGTTACCTTAAATTTGTTTACTAAGTCTGTTTCTGATTGTAAGCAACTTTGTATCATTTTTTCTTCTTGTGATTCTGCATATAAGTGATATCATATGGTATTTGTTTTTCTCTGACTTGCTTCACTTAGCATGATAATCTCTGAATCCATCCATGTTATTGCAAATGGCATTATTTCATTGTTTTTGATAGATGAGTAATATTCTGTTGTATATATGTATGACATCTTCTTTATCCACTCCTCTGTCAATGTACATTTAGGTAGTTTCCATATCTTGCTCACTGTAAACATGCTGGAATGAACAATGGTGTATATTTTTCCTTTCAAACAATGGTTTTCTCTGGATATATGCCCAGGAGTGGGATTGATGGATCATGTGGTAGTGCTATTTTTAAAATTTTAAAGAACCTCCATAATATTCTCCTTAGGAGTTGTACCAATAAAAATTCCCACCAATAGTGTAGGAGGGTTCCCTGTTTCCACACCCTCTTCAGCATTTATTGTTTGTAGACTTTTTGATGATGGCTATTCTAACTATTGTGAGGTAATATCTCATTGTAATTTTGACTTGTATTTCTGTAATAATTAGAGATATTCAGCATCTTTTCATGTGTCTTTTGGTCATCTTTGGTCTTCTCTGGAAGTTTAAAACTGATTTATATGTTTAATTTCAGTCAAAATGTCAGTAGTTATTTAGAGGTTTGGAAAAGAAAAAAATAAAATGATAGGATTATTAAAGAAAATGCTAAAAGAAAAAATAATATTGAGAGCAGAACTAGTTCTACCAGATATTAAAACATTTACAAAGCCACCATCAATTAAAATATTATGTAATTGTCATAAGAATTAAACTAGTAGAATTCAACCATCTGAGCCACCAGGGAAGCCCGAATTAGATGCTATTGTATATCAAATTGACTAAAGTAAAACCAGAGAATTGGTTAGCTCTTTTGGAATAGCAGTTTTCATTTACAGTTTACCAAGACCATTTCTGATAATTAACAAACTAAACACATTTCAATATACAAGAAATAGAGACTAGTATAAAAGTAAAATAACATATTTGCCTGGTTAAATGGCATCACTGACTCAATGGACATGAGTTTGAGCAAGCTCTGGGAGTTGATGATGGACAGGGAAGCCTGGTGTGCTTCAGTCCATGGGGTTGCAAAGAGTTGGACATGACTGAGTGACTGAACTGAACTGAACATATTTGCCTATCAAGTTAACAAGTAAATATAATTCAATACACAAGTGGTAGTTAAGATAAATGAAACAGGTACATATTTCTAGAAATAATATAAATTCATTTTATTTACATTTTATAATGTATATAAAACCTTAAAGTTGCAGGTTAACATGTAACTTCTGATGATTTAACAAAAGATTCCAATTCAGAAATAAACTTTATGTGGTATAGTATTATTTTTATACAATAGAGTTATCTGTAATATAATCTACATATTGTATACTATATACTTTCAAATAAGCTAAAAATTATAGAAAATAAACTGAGATTATATATGTGATGGACTCCTTGGCTTTTAAAAAAATTTCATAACATTTATGCATGTGTGTACATTTTTTTTAAACAATAACTATACATTACTTTTAAAATCAGGGACAATTTTACTAAAACCATAGGAAAATTAAAATGCAGTAGAAATAAACTTTGAATTTATAGAGGGGGAAGGGTGGCTGAAGAAATACCCATTAAAGCCAAAAATAATATAATAGGTCATTTAAAAAACAGCAAAAATAATTTTTGAATTCTAAGGATATAAAAAAGTAGAAGATAATTAAATGGCTAAAAATTTAGTATATATAACAGAAGGTTTAAAGTATGTGAAACACTAACCTTTTAAAATAGCAGTGAGAAATGTAGAAAGTGTCCCAACTAATTAATATGTAAAGGCCATAAACAGATAATTCACAGAGGGCAAATACAAGGAGCAAAATACACATATGAATATTTTCCACCTGGTTGATAACCAAACGAAAGCAAATTACAACAGCAAGAAAGTGTCACTTTTCACATTTTTTAAATAAGCAAAAAGTTATAAAACCCAGTGTTGGCAACAGTGTTGTTCAGTCTCTTAAGTCCTGTCTGACTCTTTGCAACCCCATGGACTACAACACATCAGGCTTCCCCGTCCTCCACTATCTCCTAGAGTTTGCTCAAACTTATGTCCATTGATTGAAGGATGCCAGCCACCATCTCATCCTCTGTCATCCCCTTCTCCTCCTGCTCTCAATCTTTCCCAGCATCAGGGTCTTTTAAAATGAGTTAACTTTTAGCATCAGGTGGCCAAAGTATTGTAGCTTTAGTTTCACCGTCAACCCTTCCAATGAATATTGAGGGTTGATTTCCTTTAGGACTGACTAGTTTGATCTCCTTGCTGTCCAAGGGACTCTCATGTGGCTATATATTGCTATTGAAATATAACCAGGACAATCTTTCAGTAGCAACTTGCAAACCACATTGAAGACTTAAAAATCTTGTACTTTCTGACTCAATAGTTCCACTTATGGGAATCCTTAAGTTATTGTGAAATTTTATGTATATATTCCTTATTGTGTTATATATTACAGTGAAAAAATGGAAAAGGTGATGAATAACTAGTCAGAATTAGTTCCCTTTTACTTGCTGGAATATTACATAATCATTAAGGTGTCCAAGAAGTAAATAAACATACACACCTACACATACATTCATTTTTTGCTTACATATATACATACACTTATACAGACATACATGTAAGTATAGGTACATATGTATGATTATGTTAAGTGTAAATATTAAGGTTTAAATAGAATAGTAGTTTATGCTCACAATTATATATGTTCATGTGAAAAAAGACTAGGAGGGAATAAGTTTGAAAGTATAATTTCCTCTGTTCACAAAATTGGAGGAAACTTCTAATTTTTTCCCCCAAAATTTTGTAAATGCTGTATTCCAATTTTTAGATAAATTTAATAAAGGATGGAAGGAAGGGAGAAAGAAAGAAAAAGAAAAAAGGAAAAGAAGAGTGAAAGAAAGAAGGAATGAAGCAAAGAATGAAGGAAGAAACAAAGAAAGAGGGAAGAATATAAGAATATTTTACTCTGTTAAACATAACTTTTTTCAGATTCAGTGAATTTAAGATGCCACACTGACGGCAAAGAAGATAGTCTGTTAGTTTACTGTAGAAAGAAATATGAAAATTACTCCTTTTATTTTCTCATGAAAAAGTTTGATTTCCATGTGTTTTCCCTCTTTTATTTCTAGTTAAGTTTCCTTTGTGACTTTCTTTCAGAACTCAAAGGTTACACATATACAGGTATCAGGGATATGAAAGCACTATTTGAAATACAAGAGTTGACTTGGCTATTCCACACCATTCCGTTTCCTTAAGCTTCTGGCCCTTTCTGCATTGTAAGTCTAACTGTCTGCCCTAGGCTTCCATTTCTAGACATATCTTCCCACATGAGTTAAGTTTTTGAGATAGTTGCCCAAGTCTGTGGTCCTTGAGCCTATATGAATTAGTACCACAACTTGTTTATCATTTTGAGGTAAAATAAAATTATATACTCACAATTTAATATAAGGCTTTTCACTTGCCACTATCGCTCAGTTTCCTAACACATCAAAATTATAGACTTTCTTATACACAGGGGTACAATCTAAGACCATGACTGAAAATTGTCTTGTGATTCTCACAGGAGGGGAGTAGATTTTGTGATATTTGAAGGGAAATATGTCACACACAAAGATAGCATTTTAAAACCTCAAGGAAAAAAAAATAAAACCTTGAGAAACTTTCAAAAAGCAATTTGAAAAGCATACTAATACATTTCAAAAGATTAATATTATTTGTTCAATGAGCACTTAGGGTGATTCTTAGCTGATATATTGCTTTAGCTATCTCTATAGATATAGTTTAAGATATAGTTATAGACATATATCACACCATCTACTTGTTTGTTTATGACTTTAGACCAGTTACTTAAAATCCATGTCTCTCAGCTTTCTTATTTGTTGTGAATAATAATAATAAGTTGTGAATAATAATAGTATCTATCTATATTATATTAAGGTCATTTAATGAGATAATACACATAAAGTGCTTAGAAGAGTTTCTTGCAAATAAAAAGGCTATGTCAGTGTTAGCTGTTATTATGATTATTATTATTTTTGATTGCCAAGATATGTTAAATTTTTAACTAAATTGTACATTTTGGAGGTTTGTTACATAGTGATGCAATTCTGTGATTGAGATAGAATAATACTTTTCAGTGGAAATAATGTTGTTTGTGTTCAGTTGCTAAGTAATGTTTGACTCTTTGTGATGCCATGGACAAGCTTACCTGTCTTCAGTATCTCCTTGAGTTTGCTCAAAGGCATGTCCGTTATGTCGATGATGCCATCCAGGCATCTCATCCTCTCTCACCCCCTTCTCCTCCTGCTTTCAATCTTTCCCAGTATCAGGGTATTTTCCAATGAGTTGGCTCTTTGCATCAGGTGGTCAAAGTTTTGGAGCTTCATCTTCAGTGTCAGTCCTTCCAATGAATATTCAGGGTTGATTTCCTTTAGGATTGACTGATTTGATCTGCTTGCTGTCCAAGGGACTCTGAAGAATCTTCCCCAGCACCACAATTCCAAAGCATCAATTCCTTGGCATTCAGTCTTTTTTTTTTAATTACCTTTTTATTATTTTTAAAATTATTTATATTAATTGGAGGATAATTATTTTATAATATTGTGATGGTTTTTGCCATACATCAACATGAATCAGCCACAGGTGTACATATGTCCCCCTCCCCCCAATTCTGAACCCCGTTCCCACCTCCCTTCTCACCCTCTCCCTCTGGGTTGTCCCAGAGCACTGGCTTCGGGTGCCCTGCTTCATGCGTGGACCTTGTACTGGTCATCTATTTTACATATGGTAATACACATGTGTACCCCAATGTTCATTACAGCACTATTTATAATAGCTAGGATATGGATGTAACTAGGTGTCCATCAGCAGATGAATGAATAAGGAAGTTGTGGTACATAGACATAATGGAATTTACTCAGCTATAAAAAGGAACGCATTTCAGTCAGTTCTAATGAGGTGGATGAACTTGGAGCCTATTATACAGAGTAAGGTAAGTCAGAGAGAGAAAGACAAATACTGTATATTAACATATATATATATATATATATATATATATGAAATTTAGAAAGGCGGTACCAATGATCCTACATGCAGGGCAGCAAAGGAGACACAGATGTAAAGAACAGACTTTTGGACTCAGTGGGAGAAGATGAGAGTGGGATGATTTGAGAGAATGGTACTGAAACATGTACTCAGCCTTCTTTATGGCCCAACTCTCACATCTGTACATGACTACAGGAAAAACCATAACTTTAACTATACGGACTTTTGTCGGCAAAGTGATGTCTTTGCTTTTTAATACACTGTCTAGGTTTGTCACAGCTTTCCTGCCAAGGAATAAGCATCTTAATTTCATGGCTACAGTCACCATCCACAGTGATTTTGGAGCCCAAGAAAATAAAATCTTATATTTAATAAAAATTATGTATTTTTCTCATTATATTCTCATAATTAGATATTACATAAAAAGTAAATCTATTTTCCTGGTTATAGAGTCACAAATGCTAATTTCAACCCTTCCCAGATATACACAGTTGTGACTTTTTAACCTAAATTTACTATTTAATTAATCTTTTAAAATATAATTTTACAAAAATAACACCCAAAGTAATTTTGCAGGCAGTGGGTAAAGATACTTATATATGTAAAGACACATATATGTGAAATCAGAATATCCACCTGTCTTACTGAAGTCAAGTCAATTTGATAATTTCATTTACTTAGATCTCTGATACCATGCTTGATACATGTGCAGGGGTTGAAAGTACCAGTTGTGAAAATGTAAATTATTGAAGAGTATTTTAGAGAGAATTGATGGAGTTCAGACTTACATATTATGTGGCAAGTAATTAACCTAACCTGTACAGAGAATGTCATTTCAGATAATGTGGAGAATTTTTCAAACATTCTTAAAATATTTGTAAGGTGAATTATGTAGGTATAATACTTGATAGTTTCTGAGAAATACATGAGGCCTATTTCTATAGTGCTACCCTAGAAGCACTGGGAGAATGAAATTAAGAGGCCTAATATTCACCCTCTAAATAAAAGACACAGAAGTTACCAGTCACAAGTGGGCTGTGGGATACAAGTTTTATTAACAAGTCGGTTCCTAGTACTCTTTCCTCAATTACAGACGTAAGTTATCTTCAGCCGTACTATCTTGGTCTATAGCTTTGATCTGAAGCCAAATAGCAGAACCTAATTTCAAGTTCAGTTTCAGATCTTAGGATATCCTAGAGAAGAAAATCTGAGTCTTTAGACCCTGAATAGTTACCTGGCCAACTGCAAAGTCCACAGTCTTCCTGGCTCACATTTCCAGGAAAGTCAGAAAGGCATTATGCTGGAGGATTTGGTGGGGAAAGAGAAATTTGATATATGTACATCTGTAACCATGATTTGGGAAATGGGCCAATGATTGAGAGTAACTGTGTGAGTGTAGGCCGATCTAAGGGATCAAGATATTTGAGCATATATAAGCATGGAAGTCGGTAAAGGGGCTTCCCTGGTGATGCAGTTGGTAAAGAATCTGCCTGCAATGAGGAGCCTGCTTATAATGCAGGGGACCCAGGTTTGATCCCTTGGTTGGGAAGAACCCCTAGAGAAGGAAGTGGCAACCCACTCCAGTATTCTTGCCTGGAAAATCCCATTGACAGAGGAGCTTGGCAGGCTACTTATGCCACTCATGGGGTTGCAGGAGTCAAACATGACTTAGCAGCTAAACCACCACCACCAAGCATGAACTTTACACTATGACCCATATATAACCCTAGGACTAGCACCTTTGCAGAGGAAGAGATCAGAAATGTTCACTTAAATGAACCTCTATTATGGAAAGGAAGCAGATATCTGAGAAGATGGTGCACGCAGATTGTCTCTAAGATATTGCCTCTCAAAATACAATACATACATGAGTTTCTTGGGAGATTTCATTTAAATGTGGATTCTGATTCAGCAGGGCTCATGTGGGGCCTGAGATTCGGCCTAGGTAATGCTGATATTTTTTATCTTGGAATACTCTTTGTATTGCATGGCTCTAAGAGAAATGTTTTAGCCTCTCTTGATCCCTCTTTCCAATTTCTTTCAGAAAAGGAAGGTATTAGATATCAAAAGAGATACATAGCATATTCTTATATCTGTGTATGTCTTTTGAACTATATACTTTAACTCATTCAGACTCCATTTACTCATCTTTAAAACAAGTGATAATTCTTACCTTGTATTGTAGAGCAAGTGAGAGATACTGTATATGTAAAATACCTAGAACAGATCCTGGTCCTTTGTAAGTGACACCCACCCAACAGTAGTTACCAGAGTACTTATTACATAAAAGAAAATGAGAGAGTTCAACTAAAATAAGTTTTGACTGATCATTTGAACCCACACTCAAAAAATAACTCAAATATAAAAGGAGACTCTCAGGATGAAGGGTATACATAGAAAAGTATCAGGGCTTATGGAAATAAAGTGAACACAATCTTGGGTTGCATTGATAGATGCTAAATGTTTATGTTAAGGAAGATGTTAGAGAGATATGTCTAGAATTTCCAAGGCGATATTGAAAACTCAAAAGAAACATCCATTGGTTGATAAATTGTATTTGGAAATACAACTGGTCAACTCCAAGTTTATTATTTTTAGTGTGGTTTGTTGACAGATCAAGCATGCTCAGAGGAGGGCAGCATTGGTAACAATTATCAAAAAGGCATTTCATGAGAAATTTTAAAAATTAGTGTATATTATCCCAGAAATAAGAAAGTTAGAGAATTGGTGGGTAGAGTATCAAATAGATAAAGGAATAGTCTTACTCCTGGTGGCAAAACTGAAACTGACAGAAATTATAGGTTGGTAGATTTATGCTTAATATAACAAAGCTATTTCTCATTGCTCTGTTGCCCAAAAAAGGACCAGTTTCCTTACAATGTAAATCCTTATTGTAGAATGTCTAAGTAAATGCTTTGTGATCTCGGTGTAAGGATGTTTTAGAACAGGCTTATGGTAACACTGGCGAGTTGGGCTAGGCCCGTCAAATCTAAATTCTAACTCTAAAGTCTCATATTCTAATACATAAAATATTAGTCCAGAAATAGGCAAGAATTACTCCCTAATTGCTTTGACAGGCATCAACAGAAATTACTGTTTTCTTAAATGTCTTTAAGAGTTTTATAGTAGTAAGAAGACCCAATAATCTGTAGAATTTTTAAGTTTTTTGACATACTTGTTTGTACATTATCTCATTTAAAAGAGCTTTTAAAATTCATTAATTTTAGTTTTTATTTTAAAAAACTTTTAAATTAATTTACCTCTTTTGATTTACCTATTTACAACTTTCCCAAAGTATGAGGTGAAAATATACAATGTTCACATTTTAAGCACTGATTTTTTAATCTTGCCAACATTTTGGATAGAATAGTGGAAGCTCTTTAATTCTTTTAAGGACAGCTTTTGTTGACTTATTGAGAGAATCATTTTAAGTGAAAAATCTTTAAAATGATACATATATATCTGAATTTTATATCTATCTATATCAATCAATACATATTTATTCACTAATATTTTGGGTTCATTAATTTGATTCACATGTGTCCCATCTTCCTGGCATCAATCACATTCATATGATTTGCAATTTTATTAATTTCATAGTGAAACAAAATTCAAAAAAATTATGAAGTAATGTGAATAAAAAATGCTCTGAGTTCCTCTCCACCTCTTCCCCAACCATTACTGTATGTCAGTGAGGAATGCTTTCAACTAATTGCAAGTATCTTTCTATGGCTTATGAAAGTTCCTTCCTTCCTTTCTTCCTTCCCTCTCTCCAACTTTCTGTCTTTCCTTCTTATCTTTCTTCATCCTCTGTCTCACTAAATAAGAAATCTGATCTTAACTGACATATGCCATTAGGGTAGTCGCATTCTCTCTGAAAGTTATGACCAACTAAGGAAAGTTAGTTTCATAACCAAGGAAACTTTGACCAACTTTCATAACCAAGGAAACTTATGACCAACCTAGATAGCATATTCAAAAGCATAGACATTAATTTGCCAACAAAGGTTCGTCTAGTCAGGGCTATGGTTTTCCCTGTGGTCATGTATGGATGTGAGAGTTGGACTGTGAAGAAAGCTGAGCACCGAAGAATTGATGCTTTTGAACTCTGGTGTTGGAGAAGACTCTTGAGAGTCCCTTGGACTGTAAGGAGATCCAACCAGTCCATTCTGAAGGAGATCAGCCCTGGGATTTCTTTGGAAGGAATGATGCTAAAGCTGAAACTCCAGTACTTTGGCCACCTCATGCGAAGAGTTGTCTCATTGGAAAAGACTCTGATGCTGGGAGGGATTGGGGGCAAGAGGAGAAGGGGACAACAGAGGATGAGATGGCTGGATGGCATCACTGACTTGATGGACATGAGTCTGGGTGAACTCCGGGAGTTGGTGATGGACAGGGAGGCCTGGTGTGCTGCGATTCATGGGGTCACAAAGAGTCGGACATGACTGAGTGACTGATCTGATGTGATGTGATCTGATTCTCTCTGAACTTCTGTTGGCCTTTTCCTTATAGTCACAAATGGCTGCTACAGGTTCAAATATTAGGATCATATTCTAATGACATCTGCTTTGCTTATGAGGAAAGCAGAACTTTCCTACTTGTCACCGATGAATGAATATTTATATCTCATTGGTCAGAATTTTACCAGATGACCACATAAATTTGCTACGATTTTAGCAGATCCCACCCTATAGTGAAGTCTCACAATGGAGAAGGGTCTGGAAATGTATGTTGGGTCAGCAAAGCAACAGTATCTTTCCATTCTCTCACAGACTTGTCTTTAATCATTCTGAAGGTTTAGACCTAATTTTCATAGACAAAACTCCTCCTTTTTATACTCATCTTTTATTAATATTTATAAAAATTGAATTACATAATTACAATGTTATTTAAAGCTTTCAAATTAATATTTTGAGGATAAATACAACTGACTTTTGACAAGCATGCAGCTCATTGCTGAGACCAGAAATACATGGATGTATTCCAGAATCACTAAGAGTTGGGAGACTGGAGTATTTCCTGGATATCATTTAAATATATTTTAGAAGGAAATTTTCAGGCAACCCCAAGAATAACATTAAATGGTGGCTGATTAAGGAAATGAAGATGATCATTACTAGAGTAGTTTTTCATCACCATCAACATTACTTATATTTTTTTTAATGTATAGGCTTTTGTGTAACTGTCTTGATATCATTTCTGAGTCTATAGGGAATATAATGTATAAACGTTTTTAAGATGTATATTCAAAAATTCACAATTTAAGTGAAATCTTCTAGAGTAATCCTAAATAGATAATCCCACTTAGCCATGACTTCTTCAAGGGGCCAGTCTGTATCTTACTCAATGTTTGCCTCTGACAGTCAGCGTATGTTGATATCTAACACACAAAACGTTCTCACTAGAAGTTGTATTGGATGATGATGGTGATGATGTTAGAATATTATACTAAGTGATATGGAACCAACTTATTAAGAATCTAAAAGACTTTATTCTTATCAAATTCATGTTTATAAATACTCTATGCATTTATATGAAGCAGTTATCATTCTCATTTGTCAGATGAAATGTCTGCCTTGGTGGTTTAACATTCTAGGTTTTAGTATTGCTTACTAAGTTAAAATAAATGCCAAAAATCTACCCACTTCCTCTAAAATCAAAATTTTCTACACATTACTAAAATCCTAGATTGTTTAACTAATTGCAAGAAGGCCTACTGTCATCAAAGACAGCAAGAACATTCTAATAATCTAATATATAATAGAAAATAACTGTAAATAGGAAAAATATTGTGTGGGTTTTCTGTTAGAGACCAGA
This sequence comes from Bos indicus, assembly GCF_029378745.1. Taxonomy (NCBI): domain Eukaryota; kingdom Metazoa; phylum Chordata; class Mammalia; order Artiodactyla; family Bovidae; genus Bos; species Bos indicus. The sequence continues at coordinate 92,880,204 of NC_091760.1, read as the reverse complement.
AAGCATGTGTCATTTCCTTTTACAAATCAAAGAGCTTCCTATTTCCTTTTATGTTAACAGCTGGTGTTGATGCTGCTTTTATTTTATTGTTACCATACTCTTTATAGCTTGAGGCAATAATTCTCTCAGTTTAAGTGAAATAGTTTTATCATCATTTTTTTTCTGTTTTATATATATTCATGAGATATGATTAACTTTGTTTTAAAAATTAAGCTTCTTGTTTTTTTATGTAGGTTGAAGGGAGTTTTTGTTTTAAACAATCTAAATTCAGGGTAGATCACATACATAACATTAAAACTTTTGTCCCTGTTCTTTATGGTATTGCTGTATGGATATTTTTGAGGCTGTCAAAATTAGTCATTCTATAGTAGTTTTCTTACTTTGTATTAACAGAATTTATAGTTAGTTTAATGGTAAAAGTGTATATGTCTAATAAGCATCAATAATAATTATCAGTGTTGCAAATGTACTATAAGTTTTTTAATTCTAGTTCTTCCAGAAATCTTTGTTGTTTTTCAAACCATAAAGTTTATAGAGCTGGCAATAACAGAACTATTCAGTGGTTATCCATACGCTATGTCATTTAACTTAGTGCTGAAATGGTAATTGTTCTGGTCAACAGCACAAGCTATCAATTGTATATTACATAACTTGGAATATAATTCTGCCTAAGATCATCACTTTTCTAGATATCTTCATGCCTAAAAAGTCATATTTAAATAAAAATTTTGACAAACTTGAGAATAACTTTTAGAATTCATGTATTTTCTAATAAATATTCCTAAAGTTCATTGGTAGTGATATAGTGAAATGGTTAAAATTATGAAAGACCGTTAATCATGGATAAAAGTTTTCATAAGATACAAGCACCATAGGCATAATGACAAGCTGTTGTTGTTGTTTAGTCTCTAAGTCATGTCTTACTCTTTGTGACCCATGGCCCGCCAGTCTCCTCTCTCCATGGGATTTTCCAGATGAGAATACTGGAGTGGGTTGCCATTTCCTTCTCCAGGGGATCTTCTTGACTCATCTTCTCCTCCAGAAGGAGGTCTGAACCCATGCCTCCTTCACTGGCAGATGTATTCTTTACAGTAGAGCCACCAGGGAAGCCTGAATGACAAGTGAGACTTTAAAAATAAAAACACGAAGCTCAAATATGTCTTTCTCTAATTCTTCTTAATTCCTTGAATTCTACCAATTGAAAAAGGAAAGAATTTTATGTTTTTCTTTTCACATTCTGACTTAGTTGTTTTGCTTGATACCGATTGGATAATTTTCACCAACTTGACCAGAGAACTGCTTGCTGAAATGCCTGGTACAGAGCCAGGAGAGTCTCTATTGTATTATCTGCCAAGAATGTAGAAGAGAAAACTGACAGTTGAGAGACACTGCTTGAAGAAGTATTTCTGTGATTTCCAGGTCCGATGCATCAGAATTATCTGGAGTCCTTATACATATATATACAAAAAAATCTATCCCATCTCCCAAGGATTTCATTTAGTAGTGATAATGTGTACCTGGACATTTACCTGTCTTTGTACATGAGTAATTTAATTTTAAGCACATTAAAGTTTGAAAAGTATGCACATATTAATTCTCTATTTTCTCTGGATTCTTTATGATATTAAATACTAAGACAGCAAAACTAGATTTGTTCCTATTTAAACACTCTCACTTAGTTTAATACCTTGATATGACTGTGCAGGACATTTCAGAGTACTGCACAAAGCAACCATTGAGGATTTTATATTTTACATTGCTCAATAGTCTTTGCAAACAAATGCATACAAAATTACTTTCAGAACTTTTTTTTTTTTTTTTTTAATTCAGCTGGGTCTTTGTTGCTGTGCACAGGCTTTCTCTAGCTGTGGTAAGCTAGGGCTATACTCTCGGAGAAGGCAATGGCAGCCCACTCCAGTTTTGCCTAGAAAATCCAATGGACGGAGAAGCCTGGTAGGCTGCAGTTCATGGGGTCGCTAGAGTCAGACACGACTGAGCGACTTCACTTTCACCTTTCACTTTCATGTATTGGAGAAGGAAATGACAATCCACTCCAGTATTCTTGCCTGGAGAATCCCAGGGAGGGGAAGCCTGGCTGGCTGCCGTCTATGGGGTCGCACAGAGTCGGACACGACTGAAGCGATGCAGCAGCAGCAGCAGCAGGGCTATACTCTATTTGCAGTGTGTGGGCTTCTCATTGTGGTGGTGTCTTTTGTTGTGGAGCATGGGCTCTAGGGTGCATGGGCTTCAGTAGTTATGGTGCACCATGGCATGTAGAATCTTCCCAGACCAGGGATGGAACCCATGTCCCTTGCCTTGGCAGATGGATTCTTACTGACTGTACCACCAGGGTAGTCCCTTAAAGAAATATTGACTTGAATAAATTTCCTTGAAAGGATGAATGGTTATCATCTAATATGTGCTACGCAATCATTGTCTTTATATCTTTTTGCTTTGACTCTACAGAACTGTTAGGCAGCCTTTAAGATGATCTCCCATGACCCCTGCCTCTCAATATTCATTCCCTTTTGTCATACTCTTCCCTTCAGTGTGGCTGGGCTAACTGACTTGCCTCTAACTAATAGGATACTGCTTGAGTAATGGAATGCCATTTTTGATATTCAGTTATAAAAATACTGCGGCTTTCATCTTGGGTGTTTTCTCTCAATTGTACTGAGGAAACTCAACAGCCATATTGTAATCTGCACTCCTGAGAGGGCTATATGGCAGAGAACTGAGGGAGACCACTAGACAACAATTTAATGAGGCACCGAAATCCTGAAGTCCTCAGTTCAACAGCTTGAAGAGAACTAAATCTTGCCAACAGTATGTGAGTAGAGTTGGAAGTAGAACTAACCCTAGTAATGCGCCAGATAAATCAAAGATCTTGAACCATATGCTGACTGAAGTCTAAGAGACTTAGAGCCTGAAGCCCCCAGCCTGCCATGCTCTGATTTTTGACCCACAGAAAGTATGAGACAATATATGTTTGATGTTTCAAGTTGCTGAGTTTGAGAGTAGAAGCAATTTGTTTTGCAATAATAGAAGACAATATATAAGCTAAGAGCTTCATTAATCACCTCATCCCAGATTCTAGTCTCATTTCTTTGCTTTCTATGTGACCTCTGACCTTTTCTTTTTCTTAAATATTTCAGTTATCCTAGGTAAAATCTTATTTTAAACCACTGAGTCCTTTTATTTAAAAATAAGACTATTATTAGAGTAAAAATTTTTGCACAAATAACTCATAATTCTTTGTGTCTAGCAAGTACAGTGCTCATCCACATAATTTCTATCACTCCATCTAAATAATAATTTGAAACCCATTTATTTCTATTGGAGAATCCATCATATTTTTTTCAGTAGAATTGGCTTTCTAGTGCTTAGACCAAAATCATCATACCAGCACTAGATTAGATTCTAAACATTCTGGAAATTAGCATTTTTTTTTCATGGATGAGTAATCTTATGTCTAAAAAATAAGTTGAAGTGACACTCAAGATTAAACTACTGCTTGAACTGAGATCTGATGACTGAGTTCGAGTCATCAGTGCTTCTCTTATTACTTGAGCATAGTGCTAAATGGTAGAAGGAGATGCTCAGAAGACTTTTGAGAGATGAGAGACATTCTGCCTGAAGCTTGAACCTTATCATATATAGTTTCCAAAATGGGTAGCCCATTTGTACTAATATTTCAAAGCTGTTCTCAAATTTTCCATGATTTTTATATCATAACACCTATGAATAATGTCTCACTGCTTAACAACTTTTATCTAAATCTTCAATGCCTGCCTTTTCTGTAATGGCATCTATAAAAGTATTATGCTATGGGTCTTCAAAGCAAAACATTAATTGTGTTAATTAATAGCATAAATAGAATTGTGTTTGGATCAATTGTATAGAAAATGCTTTGGATTTGTTTTTGGATGAACAAAACAGAAGAAAGATTGAGTAATGTGTGTGCTACGTCACTTCAGTCATATCCAACTCTTTGCAACCCTATGGACTGTAGTCCACCAGACTTCTCTGTCCATGGGATTCTCCAGGCAAGAATACTGGAGTGAGTTTCCGTGTCCTCCTCGAGGGTATCTTCCTGACCCAGGGATTGAATCGGTGTCTGTTATGTCTCCTGCATTGTCACATGGGTTTTTTACCAATATTGCCACCTGAGGAGACAGAAGAAAAGTTGAGACAGAGTCATTATTCTGGTAGAAAACTCACTGAATAAAGAGGTCCATCTGCAGGCGTTGACCTCCTGTAAGACTCTGAGAAAGCTAGTTTGTTTGCTCTGAATGAAATTCTAATGATATGATTTGTAAAAGAGTGTATTAAAAAGTACTAACTGATTCCCAGCACTCAGTAATAAATTCATATTTACATCAGTGATCTTTTTACAAAAGATAGAAGTAGAATTTGTTTCGGCCTGAAATAAGTTAATTTCCTTCACCTTCTATTCATTTCACAAGTGTTGCCCACTTCTCTTGGTAGTTTTATGTAAGTGCATGGAAGTTTCTATAATATCTCTCTGATTGTACTTGATGGTGGACTTATTACACAAATAAATGCCAGGGAGTCAGGGATTTGCTTCACCATCATCATGCACCATTTCAGGCATTACACTCATTTCTTGTTTAAATAAACTTCCCCTGACCCCCAGGCATGAATTAAATCAAAGTAGTTTTAAAGCTCAAGGACAGAATAAGTCACTGCGGAAAGTGGGACAAAGGAAATCAGACACGCCAGATGGAAAGTTCAGACTGGCCAGTATCTTTAAAATGTCAGCGCTGTATAAAAAGGCTTTGTGAGCCATCAATCAACTGTGGCTGTAGAAAAAGGCAGGTGGCTATAGAAATTAGTCTTTTTTTCACTAAGCCTTAGAAAATTATTTTCAAGGTAGGCTGAATTTGAAGATACTTACGCACGTATAGCTAAAGAACTGAAGGAAAGAGAAATGGAGGAGGAAATTCTAGTAAGATCTTATCGAAAAGTAACTCCTTGTTTTTATAAATATTAGGGTCTGGAGTTTAACAAAATCACCTGTACTTATTTTACTCCTGTGTTGCAATTTGACCTATTTGATAAGACAGACAAGATTTTAACCTGATTTTTTAATATTTTTATTTATTTGTTCGAGTGAAAACTAAAGATTGATATGTTTCTGGTTTGATTGTGATAACCACTTCATAATCCTATGGCAGTATCCATTAATTTCAAAATAAAAATGTAAACTGAAGCCTTTGGTTTTCAAGAAAAGAGAAGTCTCAAAAAGAAATGTCTACAACAACTTTAATGATATACTAAAGCTCTTCCAAAAAAGCATATAGTAAACAGATTTTCATAGTGGAGGCATCTTTTTAGTTCACACTTAGTCCAAAAAAAAAAAAAAAAGACTGCTTAAACTTATTACTATTCTTCTTGTCTGAGTTCACAGTATTACATTCATGCATTAATATTAATATTAGCATTTATACAACACTGTGTATACACCAGGCACTTGTGCTAAGTCATGAGCATATATTTATTTTAATTATTAAAACATTGCTTTGAGGCAGGTACTTATATTATTCCTATTACTAAATAGATAGTAAACAACCTGTATAAAAATCTTCTTTCTACACTGCATCCTTGTCCCATGGAGATTTACTATTGTTGAAGCATGAAATCTTTGTATTATATGGTGGTTCAGAGCACAAACTATGTGGTCACCTAGTTGTTTCAAATACTGGTTCTACCTATTCCTAGCCGTGAAACCTTAGGGAATTGATCTCTCCATACATTTGAGTTTCCTTGTGTATAAAGTGAAAATTGTTGAAGGATAATTCTGAGAATTAAATGAGATAGAATTTATTAAACTACCTAGAATAGAACCTAGCACATAGTATAAACTCAAAACATGTCATGTCTTTATTATTTGAATCTTTTTCAAAATTCACAAGCAATAAATGCATAATTTCAGAAATCATTTAATTATGTTTAACAAGTTAATTGTTAGAAGATTAAAAAAGATAAAAACATGTTTTCTGTCTTCAAATATCAGGTAGAAATAATCATCACATGCAGAATGTATCATAATGTTTGCATTGCAGTAGGTAATATGCAAACAAAATAATAACCTCTTACTAAATTGGGCTAATCAGGGATGATTTTCATCAAGAAGTAGATTTTTAGAGGTTAGTTTTAAGAATAAATTTATATATTTATATATGGAAATTTATATATTTCCATAATATTTTGCATTGCAAGCAGATTCTTTACCAACTGAGCCACAAGGGAAGCCCAAATTTATATATAAAACATGCTAATTGTCAAAACTTTAGAAAATACAAAAAGACATTTAGACTAAAGTAAAAGTCACCTATATGATGGCAACTCAAGACTTTTTCCACCTATTATATTTTGACATTATTTTATGGTCTTTGCACAAGTTTATAGCATATTTTAAAAATAATATTTGATCATTTTTATAGAGATTTGTTAAAAAATTTTTTCCCTACCCAATATTATTTTATGAAATCTTGCCAGTTTATTAAATGTAGGCCTAATGAGTGAACTGAAGAAAAGAAAAAAGGCATTCCCTGGCTTTGAGGTGGGGACTGAAGGATAAGCAGTAAAGATAAGGGAATAGCAAATGAGTTTTATTCAGTGAAGGATGGGGTAATTTATTTGATTTAAAAACAGCAAGAAATAAAATTGCTCATTTGAAGGGGAGAGTTAATATCTAGCTCTGCAGTCCAGGAAAGATGACACTCTTTGTTATGGTGAAGAGAGCAATGGATAGTGTATGAGAAGCCTCAATTCACACTACATTAAACACCATTTAACACTTTAACTATATCAAGTATGCTACCTAACAGCCACTTGACTTTTGACATGTAGCTAGACCCTCCCCTTGTTTTGTTTTTTCATGTTTAAAATGAAACATCTGTAGGTCATCCATGTTGTGGCAAATGGTATTATTTCATTCACTTTAATGGCTGAGTAATATTCCATTGTATATATGTGACACATCTTAGTCCATTTCTCTGTCAATGGACATTCAGCTTGCTTCCATGGCTTGGCTATTGTAAACAGTGCTACAGTGAACACTGGAGTGTATATATCCTTTTGGAGCATGTTTTTCAAAAGATGTATGCCAGGAATGAGATTGCAAGGTCATACGGTAGTCCTATTTTTAGTTTTTTTAAGGAACTGCCACACTGCCCTCTGGTGCTTCCCTGATAGCTCAGGGGTAAAGAATCTGCCTGCAATGCAGGAGACACAGGTTCAGTCCCTGGGTTGGGAAGATCGCCTGGAGGAGGTAAAAGGCAACCTACTCTAGTATCCTTGCCTGGAGAACTCTGTGGACAAAGGAGCCTGGGGGTGGCTACAGTCCAAAAAGGGTCGCAGAGTTGGACAAGACTGTGTGACTCAACATGCACAGATATTGTCCTCTGCAGTGACTGTGCTCATTTACATTCCCATAGAGCTTGTCATGTACTGAGTAAAGTCAGACAGAGAATCAGAAAAATCATATGACATCCCTTATTTGTGGAATCTAAAAAGATATGATACAACTGAACTTATTTACAAAATAGAGACAGACCCACAGACTTAGAGAACAAACTTTTGATTGCTGGGGGAAGGGATAGTTAGGGAGTTTGGGACTGACATGTACACACTGCTATATTTAAAATGGATAACCAGCAAGGACCTACTGTATAGCACAGGGAATTCCACTCAATGTTATGTGGCAGCCTGGATGGAAGGGAAGTTTGGAGGAGAATGGATAGATGTATGTGTATGGCTGAGTCTGTTTGCTGTCCAACTGAAACTATCATAATATTGTTAAATGACTATACTCCAATACAAAATAAAAAGTTTAGTAAAATAAAATGAGACATCTGAATGATGGGTCCCAACTCAGTAACACATCCTTCTAAGCCAAATATATTCCAGAATCATTGTTCAGGGCAGAGGATGGAGATCCTGTAAAGGTGTCTACAAAACTGGAAATGCTTGTAAAAGAAACACTCAAAATGTATGTGGTCAGGGCCACATTTGCATCTTATTCACCTCTGTGTTTCCCTTGCCATCACTAGGCATACAGCGTATGTTCCAGAAATGCTTGAGACAATAAACCACAAGTAAGTTTAGAATGGAATTGACATCCCTACCAATGCCATTTTTTAAAAAGTAAAAGCATGTTTTCTCAGGTGAATTGTGATAGCTGTTAGTTTTGGTCACTGGCAGTTTTACTTTTCCCATGAAACTAGCAAGAGATCAAATAGATCCATAGGTTGGGTATGTGACTCAGTCTTTCTAATTGTGTTTTCCCCTTGGCTTGGACATGGTGACTGTCCATTTGGGAGGATAGAGCACACGTAGGGGCAATCAGTGATCCTTGTGGAATTAAATGTTGCAGGAGAGAAAGTACTTGCCCTTCTAGTTAGGTTAGAATATCAGGGACTGGAACTACCCTCCTGCTAAGCAACAGCACTCAAGACATTGGGCATTAGGCAATGAAGAAAACTGAGTCCCAATAGATAGCAAACGAAAGAGGTGACGGGTCAGATTGCCCAGCTCACTGCCTAGAGAAAGCTCCAAGTTCACTGTGCAGGGAGAGGGAACCCAGGCAGAGGAAGAGGGCCAGCTCTCAGCCTGGAGCAGATGAAGCTGGGAATTTGTGGGAGCCAAGGTCATAAGAGTTTATATTCCTTTTTATTGTCAACTCACTTCAATTTGGGTTTCAGTCATTTTAAGGAAAAGAGACCTAATATGCTTTCTTATATTTCATTTCCTGTCCATTTCCCTTATTCCTGAGTTGATTTTTAAAGTCAGCCATACCGCAGGCATTGCAAGTCACATGCTAAGATCTGACAGGTGCCCTTTACTATGTAGCCTCCAGTATGGAAGCTGCAAGAACCACAGCCTTAGAGTGATTTTCGAATTAAATGGTTAAAATGTGTTTTTAAGTGAGTACTTTCTGCGAAATCTATTCTTCTGCAGACAGGCTTACATCAGTCTTCTATTAGGGCTGGAAATGGACTTTCCAGCCATTGACACTTGACAGGATGTTTATTTTCCTGTTATAACAATTGCCAATTGTCCACAATTTCTCTTCTCACAGGAATAACCAAGGTCAGCTGTGATGAACTACCACTGCTGTAACCTCCCTCTGAGATTTTCTTTTTATTTATATTTGATATCAGTGATTCCCTCATTTTTCATAAAGGAAAAAAGAAATGAAGACAATCAATTCAAAATACTATCATGGAGGGTGGGGTAGAAGGAAGATAAAGGTATTTGCATGTTTTTCTCAACCTGACTACTGAAGCCATCACCCAGTGAGGATGGAATATCAACACATTCCATTCTTTTTTTTTTTCCCAAAAAGCTCTGCAGCTTCAAGATAAAATGTAACCTTGCAGTTGCTAAGGTAACTGAGTTTTTTTTTTTTTTTCCTCCTTAGGAATAGCAGAACAAATTAGGTGAAGAAAACTGTAAATTGTCAATACATGGATGCCCTAAGGCTGCAATAGTTAAATGGTTCATTGGAATCCTTGATAACCAATATGAAGGGCAAGTCATTTAAAAGATATTTTTGATGTTGATCTGATTTGCTTCTTGAACAATTTAATGCAAACGGATAAAATTGTACTCACCCCTCCTTTTCAAGTTTTTATAGCTTTTCTTCCCCTTGTTAATTTTTTGAAACTTAATGACTATTGATATTCCTAACTATGAGGCCCAGGATAGAAAATATTTAGACACAATAAAATATGACAAGATTAATCATTGGCAATGGTTTGCTTCATAATCAGCACGTGTTTAGAATTATGTATTGATATTTCTCTCTTATACTTATTCCCTGGAGCTTCCTTGTAGTATGACATCATTAATCTCTCATCATCCTGCTGCAGGATTATTTATAAAACTATTTGAAATTAGAGACTAATGGTTTATACATGAGAATCCAGTCATTGTGTTTGCTTTCAAAATATCCCAACATATTTGGACATTAAAACACATTGATAAGGTACTTCATGCTTCTAATATGCATATTTCTATATTTTAATATCCCTGAAATAAGGGTGCATCTTCCAGGTGATGGTACCTTACAACTTCCATTGACCCCTTCACTTTTTGAATGTCTTGTGATGCATACGAGAATCAATGATGTCATAGACTGGATGAAATATGGTATTATGATAATGATTTTTTTTCAATATCAATATTGAAAGTGTTTTGATAAAAATTTCTGTATAAAATATTTTCACTTGTCTTACCAACCAGTCCACTATCAACAAAACATGATTTTCTAGATGCATCTTTAATAAAACCACCTATCACAGTAGTGTTGTTGATATACATATTTTAATCTCTAAGTGGATTATTGAAGTATCATAGGATCACCTCTTACTATCTTCCTGTGAAAACAATGCTTCAAGAGAACCATTTGATAGAAGGGGTTCACTCTGAATATATGAATGAGTAAAGCTATATTTGCTAGTAACTCATATTTCATTGACTTTGCCTCAGTCCTTATGTCAGATGTTCAAGCTATATTTTTTAAAAAATTATATTCAGATAATTTTATTAGAATAATAGAAAGGAAGACAAAAATAACTCAATACTTATTTTAATTGATTAAAAATTAAATTATTTCATGTAATGAATAATTGTAGGGGAAATGTGACCTAACTTTTGACCCAACTGATATCTTAGAGTTCATATTATATGTTGTATACTGTAGTTCATTAAATCAATGAGGTTGAAATGTAAAATAATACCTGTAGAATTAAATGCATAGTGTCTTGTGTATTTACCTATATTAAATTTCATATGTGATATATTTAGCATTATTTCTGGCTGTTCACCATACCTGGTGCACCTGCAGTGGCAAAATTTTTCAGGAAATAGTTTTTATATGAAACTTTATTTATTATATGCTGGAAGATTTTTTAAAAATTAAGAATTTGATTTGACTTTGTTTCAGCGATTACTTCCAATTTTACAAATGCAAATTAAAATCAATCCATAAGAGGACCAAAGATTGATCATATAGTCTATTAAAAATGTTGCTTGATTCTTCATTCCCAATTCTTAATGAATTTAAGAAAGAATCCAAGAGCCTACTGATGAAAATAAACATATTTGTATTATATTTGTATTTGTGTTTAAATGACAGCATATTTGTACTATGCTTAGTGTATTAATGTACGTTATGCATCTCAAGGAAAAACATATATTAACAATACTTGGCCACAACTTTAATTCAATGACTTTGAATAAAAATCTGAAACTGATTGTAAATGCAGTTTAACTGTAGCTTTGGTTAGGACGTTCTTTAATTGTGGTGATGTGGTCCAAAAATAGTCCATGGATTTCATTTCAGTCACTCCAAAATACTATTATTTAGTTTACTTGAATATTTCCAGCACAAAAGAATGTTGGTTAGTGACAGTGTATATAATAAGTATTTTTCCATTGCAAGCTGTTTATTAAATAGTGGAAAGTTTTTTTCAAAATGATAAAGATTAACCATTTGGAGCTTGTACTCTATGGTTTAATTAAAGTCACACTTCAGTCTCTTTCTTATTTGCTTTAGATCTACTTATTACTCTCTTTCTTGAACCATCAAGTTTAGAGAGTTAAAATAAAGAAAACGATCAATTGCAACCTGGCTCCAAATATATTCATATTTAATAGACTGATGAAATAAAGATTCTAAAAATTTTCATCATGATATTTAAGTTTAGCTGATAATTTACTAGGTATATTTTAAAATTGAGAATAAAAATTTTTCAGATGTATTCAAGAATGTTTATATAATTATATTTATACTGCAAAATCCATATTAAATACACATAATAAAAGAAAAATTTACCACTTGACAAATAAGTAGAAAGAGGCCTATTTTGAAAGCATCTATTCTGATGCATAATTATTACCTTGTAACCTTTGATTTCATGTGAAAAAAGAAAGTAGGATGTTTATGAAAGCATGTCCAGTATAATAAATGGATCTTTCATCAGAACAATATTTAGCATGTGGTTATTCAGTACACATTAGTCACTTGAAATTGGATTTAATAGTTTTATAAATTGAATCTCATGTATGATATTTATTTATTTTTCTTTTTGTCTTTATTTTTATTAATTTTTTAAAAAATTATTTATTTTAATTAGAGGCTAATTATTTTACAATATTGTATTGGTTTTGCCATACCTCAAGTAAGATATTTAGTATGCTTGCAGAAATACTGAAAATAAGAACACCTTTACAAGAATGTGAGAGACAGTAGTGTATCATGTAACACATACATTTTGGAGTCAGACAGATGTTGAACTGTAACTCTGCACTTCATTTTGGTGCAAACTTGAGCAATTTATTTTACATTTTTGTACGTCAATTTTGTGTGTGTGTGCACAGTGAAAAATTAGTTAGCTATTGCTATTGCTTCATAAATTAGTTAGCTATTGCTTCATAAATAACTACCCTAAAATTTAGTGACTTGAAATATAAAGACTTTTTGCTGTTGCCTAGCCCCACAGCTCCCTGGGTTCAATCCTTGGGTTGGGAAGATCCCCTGGAAAAGAGCATGGCAACCCACTCTAGTATTCTTGCCGGGAGAATCCCCATGGACAGAGGAGCCTGGCAGGCTACAGTCCATGGATTTGCAAAGAGTCAGACATGACTGAATGACTAAACACACCGGACAATCCCACAGCTCAGCCAGGTTCACCTGTGTGTCAGCAGTCAGTTGAGTTTTTGAGGTAGGTGATTCTGCTGATCTAGGGTAGTTGACAGGCTGATGTTTGGTTTAAGGTAACCTCCAGCAAGGAGAGATAAGAAAGCTTTCCTCAGTGATCAGTGCAAAGAAATAGAGGAAAACAAAGGAATGGGAAAGACTAGAGACCTCTTTAAGAAAATTAGAGATACCAAGGGAACATTTCATGCAAAGATGGGCACAATAAAGGACAGAAATGGTATGGACCCAACAGAAGCAGACAATATTAAGAAGAGGTGGCAAGAATACACAGAAGAACTGTACAGAAAAGTTCTTCACAACCCAGATAATCACGATGGTGTGATCATTCACCTAGAGCCAGACATCCTGAAATGTGAAGCCAAGTGGGCTTTAGGAAGCATAAGTATGAACAAAGCTAGTGGAGGTGATGGAATTCCAGTTGAGCTATTTCAAATCCTAAAAGATAATGCTGGGAAAGTGCTGCACTCAATATCCCAGCAAATTTGGAAAACTCAGCAGTAGCCATAGGACTGGAATGGTCAGTTTTCAAACCAATCCCAAAGAAAGGCAATGCAAAAGAATGCTCAAACTACCACACAATTGCACTCATCTCACATACTAGCAAAGTAATATTCAAAATTCTCCAAGCCAGGCTTCCATAGTACATGAACCATGACTTCTAGATGTTCAAGCTGGATTTAGAAAAGGCAGAAGAACCAGAGGTCAAATTGCCAGCATCCATTGGAAAAGCGAAAAAACAAGAGTTCCAAAAAAAATCTACTTCTGCTTTATTGACTATGCCAAAGCCTTTGACTGTGTGGATGACAACAAACTGTGGAAAATTCTTAAAGAGATGGGAATGCCAAAGCACCTGATCTGCCTTCTGAGAAATCTGTATGTAGGTCAGGAAGCAACAGTTAGAACTGGACATGGAACAACAGACTGGTTCCAAATTGGGAAAGGAGTACTTCAAGGCTTTATATTGTTACTCTGCCTATTTAACTTATATGCAGAGTACATCATGAGAAACGCTGGGCTGGAGGAAGCACAAGCTTTAATCAAGATTGCTGGAAGAAATATCAATAACCTCAGATATGCAGATGACACCACCCTTATGGCAGAAAGTGAGGAAGAACTAAAGAGCCTCTTGCTGAAAGTGAAAGAGGAGAGTGAAAAAGTTGGCTTAAAGCTCAACATTCAGAAAATTAAGATCATGGCATCTGGTTCCATCACTTCATGGGAAATACATGGGAAAGCATGGAAACAGTGAAAGACTATACTTTTGGGGGCTCCAAAATCACTGCAGATGGTGACTGCAGCCATGAAATTAAAAGACGCTTGCTCCTTGGAAGAAAAGTTATGACCAGCCTAGACAGCATATTGAAAAGCAGAGACATTACTTTGCCAACAAAGGTCTATCTAGTCAAAGATATGGTTTTTCCAGTGAGAGCTGGATGTGAGAGTTTGACTTAAAGAAAGCTGAGAGCCGAAGAATTGATGCTTTTGAACTGTGGTGTCGGAGAAGACTCTTGAGAGCCTCTTTTACTGCATGGAGATCCTATCAGTACATCCTAAAGGAAATCAGTCCTGAACATTCATTGAAAAGGACTGATGCTAAAGCTAAAACTCCAATACTTTGATGTGAAGAACTGACTCATTTGAAAAGACCCTGATGTTGGGAAAGATGAAGGTAGGTGGAGAAGGGTATGACAGAGGATGAGTTGGTTGGATGGCATCACTGACTCAATGGACATGAGTTTGAGTAAACTCCCGGAATTGGTGATGGACATGGAGGCCTGGCATGCTGCAATTCATGGGGTCTCAAAGAGTCGGAGACGACTGGGTGACTGAACTGACCTGAACTGAACCGCTACTGAGGCAACGTGGCTCTTGTCCATGTGATGGCGCTTCAGTAGGTGCACTGGCTTGTTCTTATGGCAGAGAAGGAACACACAAAGTGTCTTGGAACTTTCGTGAAGCGAAAGTGTTAGTCATTCAGTCATGTCCAACACTTGGAACCCCATGGACTGTAGCTCACCAAGCTCCTCTGTCCATGAAATTCTCTAGGCCCCTGGAGTGGGTAGCCATTCCCTTCTCCAGTACTTTTGGTCAAAACAAGTCACAAAACCAGGCTACGTTCAAAGAATGTGTAACAAACTCCACTTCATAATGTGAGTGGCTCTTGAGTTGCATTGCACAGTATGTGGATCAAGGAAGGAGTAAAAAGTTGTGTCCATTTTTGCAATATACCTTAGTCCTCATTTGACAATTTAATATTATCTCTAGAAGAGTATTTGGCAGAATAATGTTCCCAATAAACAACTTAATTATTCATTTATAAACAAGCCATTTAAATGCTCGGTTTTTTTTTTTGCTTTTCTTTTACAAGGTCTGCATATGATTAATCTCTTAACTTTTTGCAAATTCTACTTCTAAAACTGCTTAAAACAACTTGACTCAAATCTAAATTAGACTAAAACATGGTAAAATCTTATTGTAAGAATTCACAGAATGTGTTACCTTTAGAAATTATGTCCTCAGGATTTTAAAGATAAAAACGTAGATTTAGTGGGAAAATCCATTCCCAATACAGGAAAAAATTAAACAGACACTAATAAATGAATGACACATAAAAAGTTTCATTCCTTTATTGTGGGAGAAAATATATCATTTAATGTGAATAGTTTGATCTAAATAAGATGCATTATCATTGCTTATTTAAAAAAACATATTGAACTAATTTTAGACTTGCTAAAAGTGGCAAAAATAAGACACAGTTTCCATAAATCTCCCAATTCCACTACTTCTAATATTAACAGCCTATGTAGACATAGTAAAAGTTTCAAAACTTGGAAATTAACTTTGGTACAATACTATTAAATAAACTACAGATCTTATTTGAATTTCATCAGTTTTTCTCTAATAGTTTTTTTTTTATGTTCCAAGATTTTACCTCACATTGCTTTTATTTATTATTTCTCCTTAGTCTCTCCAATTTGTAAATTTCTCAGTTTTTCTGTTTCCTTCATGAACTTGACACTTTTTAAGGGTACTGCTCAGCTGTTTTATAGAAAGCCCCTCAATTTGGACTTTTTGTTCTCATGATAGAAATGAAGTGGTGTATTTTTGCATAGTGTTACCACTGAAATGATACTGTGTTCTCTGCGCATCATTTCAAAGTGTTTATGATGTCACTATGCCTTTTTGCTGGTGACATTAGCCTGGTTATTTGGTACACAGGTTTGTGAAGATTATCAAGGTTACTATAAAGTTATCTTTCCCTTTTCAATGACTAAAGAGAGATATCTTCAAATCTGCATGTTTCTAGGAACTGATGGATATGGAGAACCTACTGTACTAAGCCATTTTAAATAAGGGAATTAAGCATCCTTGGATTTTGATTTATGTGGGCCCTGAAACTAACCTCCTTGTGATACCAAAAGGCAGCTCTGTCTTGGGGAAATACTTTGAAATAATGCAACTCCCAGGTCCTAGTTTCTAAGAATCATTCTGCACTAACAGAACAAGGACTCTTTGGGAAAATAGTTGATTCCAGATGGGGCAAGGTGACCCTGAAGCATCCTGTAGTGAGAGAGTTTATGAAAGTATTCAGAAAAGGTGAGGAATGTCAGAAAAATAGGGGAGCAGAATATAAGAGGCTCCAAGGGCTAAAGTTGAACTAATTTGAACAGCAAAATAAGTAAAGTTTTGGATATTAGTCCAGAGACATCCATGAGTCCATATTGATATAAATATGCAATTGAATAAATAAAGATTATTCAAAGTGTATGTCATGGCTTGGTCTACTGTAACAAAATACCATAACTTGAGTAGCTTAAATAACAGACATTTGTTTCTCACAGTTCTGGAGAGTGGAAAGTCTAAGGTCAAGACGGGAGCATGGTTGAGTTCTGATGAAAGCACTCTTGGCTTGCAGACAGCTGTCTTCCTGCTATATGCAGACCTGGGGGACAGAAAGAGAGCTCTCGAGTCTTCCTCTTCTTAATAAGATCACTAACTTATCGTGCATGCTAAATCACTTCAGTCATGTCCGACTCTTTGCAACCCCATGGACTGTAGCCTGCCAGCCTCCTCTGTCCATGTGATTCTCGAGGCAAGAATACTGGAGTGGGTTGCTGTTTCCTCCTCCAGGAATCTTATCATGAGGGCACCATTTTTCTCATTTGAACCTAGTTACCTCCTAAAGTCCTTACCTGCAAATATCATCACATTGGGGCTTAGGATTTTACGAAGGAATTTTAGGGCCATACAAATATGAATTCTATGACAGTGGAGAAGGGACAGGTATTCCTTACAGTAGATTTTTATTAATAAAAGTAGAAGAATGGGGAGACATAAAATGGGGAGAAATAAAGTCATCATTAGGCAAAGACATGGTAATGATTTTGTCCACTGATGGATCTTAAATTTAGTGAGCAAAAGTTTGAGATGAAACAGGGTGTCTTTGATTTTAAAGCCTAAAATACAAATAATCTTCTAAAACATAGAAGTATTTCCTTTTCTATGAAGTTCCTTACTACGTAGCCAGATGGTATCATTTTTCAATACCCTCTTCTCAAATAATGAGATAAAAGTATTCCTTTTGTTTAAGAAATTAAGCTTTTTATTTAATTGCAGCCTCTGGCTAGGCACAGAGGCATAGAACAAAAAGACCAGGTTCTTTGGCGCTTTCAACATCATCTTCTCTAGACTTGTTGTCTTGGTACTGGTGCAAAACTTCAGTTTTTGCTATCTTTTGGAAGCTCACCACTGGAAATTCAGATGACCCATGTCCTGTCCTCTGGCAGAGTAATTATTAGAAGAACACATACTGTAATGACATTCATAAATCTAACCAGCTGTTCATGGCATTGGAGCTGGGAACTATATTTATAAAAGGATTCTTAAATGGAGAAAAACACATAATGATATCTTACCAGTCCCAGAACATTCTATGCTCTGTTACATATTTTTTTTTTTTGACTAGAGGAGGTAGAAATATCCTAAAAATTGAGCAGATAGCCATAGTCATCACTGTAGCTGTCCATGTATTTTTTTTTCTCCTTTATTTAAAATGCTTTAAATCACAAAATTTACGAATTTGAAAGATATTGGAAGTCATTCAGTTCAATGTGTTCATTCAATAGATATGAAGGTTCTAGCACAGAAGTTAAGGAACTTATAAGATTTGCTATGGTCTCATCCATCTTTGAAATTCATACTGATCTAATCATGATTACTGAAGTCTGGCTTGTTTAGAGGAGATGCACGATTTTATTTAGCATACCAGTTATTAGCAAACAAATTGAATAGCAAACTACCACTAATAATTTTGTAACAGCCAATTATATTATTTAGCTCATCAAATTACAAAGTTTAGTTAAATTATAATACTCATTGCTCTAAAATTGTAATTATAATAAAAAGGGTTAGAAATGTGTTAGGGGGATATGTATATTTCACTGGTGAGAGTAATAGTTTGAAATAATACTTAAGTCTAAATATCATTGTTCTTGTACATTGTTGAATTTGTGGACATTTAGTTCACTTGTACCATGAAAAATCAAACTCATATGATCCCTTGTCCATATAGAACCTAAAATCAAGTGGACAAAAAGTAGTAAGCTGATAATTAAATACTTAATTGTTACTTTTTAACAGCTGTTATATGAAAGATGTGCATCTCTTAGGAAATAACATTTAAGGTCAGATTGACTGAAAAAATGAAGGAGTTCATAGGAAGCTAGAGCCAGAGCATTCCAGTGAGGTAACAGTGTGTACTGAGGCACCAAGGCTGGAAGGGGCAAGGGGCAGGTGGTTTGTAGTTGATCAACTTAAAGAGTTTGGATTTTATTTAATGGGCCATGGGAAGTCACTGAGGGATTTTAGTGAGGGGATTTTATTTATGATTTTCAAGGATTATTTTCATTCTATACGAGGGAAAATGATGAATGACACAGCTAGTAAAAGTGCTCTGACATGTTCTTCATCTTTTTACTTATTATGTCTTTATTATCCTCCTCTAAAGATTGTAGAATCATGCTTATAAAATTATATGACTTTAAATAACCCTTTTAAGTATTACATATTAGTATATATACAAGTATATTTGTGTGAATATACACATATATGAGGGGGTTTTCCAGGTGGCACTAGTGGTAAAGAAGCCACCTGCCACTGCAGGAGATGTAAGAGATGTGGGTTTGATCCCTGGGTCAGGAGGTCCCATGGGATTGTTGTGCAGAGCACAACAACCCACTCCAGTTTTCTTGCCTGGAGAATCCCATAGGCAGAGGAGCCTGTCTGATTACAGTCCATAGATAGGGTCATAAAGAGTCGGACATGACTGAAGCAACTTAGCACAGCACAGCACATACATATATGATACTACAATTATATAAATATACATTATATATGTTTTTCTGAAAATAAATACAATTTGGTTGAGAAGCACATCCCTTTTAATAATTTCTTCAGTTGCCACTGTCAGACCATGTTTTCATGTGGAATTATTATTCTTGAC
Source organism: Bos indicus (assembly GCF_029378745.1). Taxonomy (NCBI): domain Eukaryota; kingdom Metazoa; phylum Chordata; class Mammalia; order Artiodactyla; family Bovidae; genus Bos; species Bos indicus. The sequence goes on along the minus strand of NC_091760.1, from coordinate 92,860,951 downwards.
CAAATTAACTAATATTTTGAAATTTCTTATTCTTTTCTGTAAAATGATACCTACTTCAGCAAAGAATAAATGACATGACATATGTAAATAAATATTATGCTTAGCATATAGTATGTACTCCATAATGTCATTTTAAAATTTATTATATATTGATATAATGAAATCTTTTAAATTTTATCTTCTCTGGTCTATCTTTGTTCAAAGCAAACTCATCTTGGTTTCTCTCAGTGCACTTTGCACAAATCTTTATACACTTATCTTTCTTGTCTACTGAGGGAAGTCTGCATATGGTATCCATCAAGGACAAAAAGGAAGGAATGTCCATGTCAATTTAGAATATAAAAGGAAACCACATAAATAACATTACCTGTATTGCCTAATGTTAAAAATAAATAAAGTGGAAGTTCAAGAGCAAGGTTTATTGGAATATTCTATAAAACCATGGAAAGAATTGATATGGTGGGTTTATTTTTTTAGCTTTTATTCCTATAATAGTTTTTAAAAATTGTGTAATATACACCTAGTATAGCTTTGCTGATGCTACTTACATGAACTGTAACTAGCTTAGGTTGACTGTAATTCTGTCCAGAAAAGGGAAACTTGGTTATTATTGTTCTTTCTGTTGTTTTCATTACTTAGCTATTTAGCAGATTTCATTGTTGTATATTGGGTATAGCCTTAATCAAAGATTTCTGTAGACTTTTAATTAAAGTGGAAAAATTGAAATATGGTATGAACAGCTTTAAAAGGTACACTATCGAGTATATTTTATACACTAAATAGAATCATAATTAGGTGTCCCTTTTAAGAAAAATGAATATTTTAAGTATTTTTTGCATTTATTATACTTATGTATACATAAGTATTTATTATACTTATGTTTTAGATTAAATATAATCACTTTTAATCTAACAAAATACCTAACATGCTATTGGGTTCTTTATGAAAGATAGTTCTCCTCTTACACTTTGAAGGGGACATAGTTTTATACAAATGAAGTATATTACTTCTATTAAATAGGTATTTTGGAGGCTTAACCAATCAAAATACACTTGTTGACTATAGCACTCTGCTGTGTATCGCCTAAAACCATGGGATGATTGCTAGTACTCTGTGACCAGTATATGTTTTGGGAAACAATAGTTGATAAAATTATAATTCATGTAACATAATATACAATGCAATGTAGAATAAAGATTAAGATCATGGATTCCAGTACCATACTAGTTGGGTTTGATTCCTGTTTCTACAAACTCAGGAGCTTTGTGACCCAGAAGAAGCCACATAACATCTCACTTCTACATACATGAAATGGGAAGGGTACTCTCAGTGCATATATCATAAGGTTATTATGCTGATTAAGAGAACTGAATTTGTAAAGAAGTTAGATTAGTTTCTGGTACGATGGTAAAGATCCTGTGGCATTTTCAGTTATTATTAAAGACTTATTTGGTTCTGTCAGATAGAAAATGTGAAGAGTTCTTTATTATCAAGATGCAGGGGAAAGAAATCACCATGAGACATTCACGTGGCAGCTTCCCTGGTGGCTCAGACGGTAAAGCGTCTGTCTGCAATGTGTGAGACCCGGGTTCGATTCCTGGGTCAGAAGATCCCCTGAAGAAGGAAATGGCAATCCACTCCAGCACTCTTGCCTGGAAAATCCCATGGACGGAGGAGCCCGATAGGCTACAGTCCATGGGGTCGCAAAGAGTCGGACACGACTGAGCAACTTCACTTTCACTTTCACTCAAATGTTAACTGCCTCTTTAAGCATCGGTTAAGATTTAGGCTGGCTGGGTTGCAAGAGCAAAGATGTGGAGTTGGAAATTTTAAAATACTTGGGCCAAAAGGAGATTGTTGATAAGAATAGAGTGGACAATTCTTGCAAGTGTGTTGTGAAGGAAGAGGTGTGGAGACGAGATTCACTTGTTCCTGCATTGTGAGGAATTGGTGTGGTGGTGGTGGTTTAGTCACTAAGTCATGTCTGACTCTTGTGACCACGTGGACTGTAGCCCACCAAGCTCCTTTGTTTGTGGGGTTTCCTGGGCAAGAATACTGGAGTGGGTTGCCATTTCCTTCTCCAGGGGATCTTCTTGACCCAAGGATCGAAACTGGGTCTCCTGAATTGCAGGCGGATTCTTCACTGCTGAGCCACCAGGGAAGCCCTGTGAGGAATTAAGGCTGAATAAATTGCTAGCCTATGAGATAAGGTGACTCCTACTGCATGATGATTTGTTATCTATTTTCACCTTGAGTTATGTAATTCAAAAGTTTAGGCTTATTTAAGCATGGAGAAATGATTGAGGAAACTCAAATAATTTCAATAATTGTGATGTGTTTTTAATAGGTAAAATCAATCCAATGGTGGCAGAATTTTTGTAGAGATGAGTTTTTCTTTTAGTAGTATTTTAATCATTCTCACCAACATTAAAGTGTTACAATTTATTGGAAACTTTAAAGACATAAAATTATATTTGTAATTTCGACCCCTGATGGAGGCATGCAGTGCTGCTTACAGTGTCTGTTTCACCAGAACTGCAGAGTATAACGTTTCATCGCTTTCTCCCCAGGAGTTGCTGCATTACCAGTTAGGATATATCTAACAGCATATCATTAACCAGGCACCATCACATCATCAAAACAAAGAAACTGCCGAAGCTGAATTAGATGTTCTCACTCTAATAATGAGCCTAGTGGCACTCTATAAAATCAAGACAGTAGCAGCAACACAGACAGCCCAGGCTAATTTCCTCTATTTTCAAACATTAGCTTATTTACTTTATTCGATCATCCTGGTTTAATTTTTTTCTGTATCTTTTGAGGTATGGAAACTGCTGGCTAAGAAAGATATGTGGTAGAGGCGATTGAAATAGAAATTAAGTCTACTGAAATTTAATGATATTAAAATGAACGGTCATTGGGCATATTACCTCAGTACCAATTGAAGAATTGCTGGGCTTTCTTAACTTTCCACTTACTTAATAAATCCTGCTGGATACTAGAGTGTTTCTGATGCTTCATTGGCATGGTTGGTAAGTAACAAAATACTGTAGAATTTTCAGTTTTTGGTGAATTCCACATAAAACTTAGCACTGCTTAAAATTCCCAAGATTTAATGTTGTGACTATGACTTATATATTCAAGATCACCTTTGGAGTAATGTCTTATCTTGATAATATTACTTTGAAATTTGTAATAGAAAAGATTATCTGCCTGTTGGCTCTGCTGAACCTTGGTGACTTTTTGCTCTTCTAATTAAGGCTACTTCTATTAAATAATAAAGTAGTTTCTCTGAAGAAGAAATTATTTGGAACTTTAGTTTTCTATGATTCTTGAAATTTCACTTTCACTTTAGTTTTCTACAATTAGCCTTTCCTGCCATGTTGTGGACACATGTCTTTTCAAAATCCTTGATAATTGAAATTCTTTTTTCTCTACGTTGAGCTACTCTATTTCATGAATTCCTGTTACAAATAGGTCTTTCAGTTTCTTCTGGGAATCTCTTTATGATATTGAGAGCATTCAATTATTAAACTGCATCAGGTTTTTGAAAAGATGAATCTGTCTTCTCAGTGTAGATCCTGACATTTAGTCAATTTTCATAGATTTTAGACCAACTATTGTATTTTTTTCAAAGCTTCATTACAAAGTTTCTTTCTTCAGGTGAAATTATTTATATAATGAACTCTTAACAACAACACAAAAAGCCATTAAAATAATTCAATTGAAGTTTGATTGTTGGCTATGTCTCTATCTTCTCTAGGTAGACAGTCATTTGGCCCTATGAGTCAGGATAACTGATGTTTTTCAAAGATATTTGCTCTAGGGTATCTTTAATTTTTAAAGAGAACCGAACTCCCAAATTCTATGAATATGTTTTCTTTCAGTGACACTGAATTGGTACACGGAATTGAATACATGGAATAGATATATTGCCTGCATTCTGATGTATAATTAGGTGAACAGCATTTGCACTTCTGAATTAAATAGAACTGAGTGCCAGCACTAAAAATGCTTTTAGCCATGGCCATTTATTAAACTTCTTTACAGTTCTATGATATTTTGACCTTAGGCAGGTTTCTTAGCCATCCTGATTTTGTTTCTCAATCTTTGAAGTTGTAATGTGTGCCTGTGTGCTAAGTCGCTTCAGTAGTGTCTGACTATCTGCGACCCCATGGATGGTAGCCCACCAGGCTCCTCTGTCCATGGGATTCTCCAGGCGAGAATACTGGAGTGGGTTGCCATTTCCTTCTCCAGGGGATCTTCCCAACCCAGGGATTGAACCCAGGTCTCCTGCATTGCAGGCAGATTCTTTACCATCTGAGCCACCAGGAAATCCCTGAAGTTGTAATAAATTTTATTAAATGTAAATACATGTTACAGATGCATTAAGGATTAAGATACTATCTTAACTAAATGTATCATAAACTACTTAGCATTCTGACACATAGGTGTGTGACAATGATTCGTTCACTACATTTATTCAACAAATATTTATTTATTCATTTCTACTACTACTTTTGTTTCTAGTACTAGTACTACTGACAGCAACGATAATAGTATACCTACTACTTTTATCACCAACAGTAAGATTTCTCAGTCTTAAGTGTACAACTGAAGCTCTTGGGAGTTTTCATAAAATATATATGTATATTTTATGTATATATACACACATATACACCACATATGTACACACACATACATAGGCCCAGAGAGAGAGAAATTTATGCCATAACCAAGTAATTCAGATAGATTATGTATAAAATGGATAACAGGTACCTGTTTTAAACTGTTAATCCAGATAGATTTATTTTTGGTAGTTCTCAACGTGCACTTTGTGAAACTCAATTTAGAGTTATAAATGACTACTTCAAAAGTATTTTCAATTTCTTATTTAATAGCAATAATAATATAACAAACCTTGAGATATTATTCTGTCAGTTTTATGATATATTAAGTTTAGTCATTCAAAATATTTATTAAATATCAACTGTGTTACAGACATTGTGTTAGACACTAAGGAAATAGTTCTTGAAAATAAAAACATTGTCCTTGTTCCAAGTTTACAACTTGGTGGAAACAATAACTAAATAAAAAATAAAGTTCAAAGAATATGATAGTAAGAATGTACAGGGTGTTGTTTTATGATCTTAAGTCTTTTATCTGCCATCCTTTTTGGTAGAATATTGATAAGGTTCATAAAAAGGCATGCCCACACAAAGTCATGTAATCTATGCAGTGTGCAAGAACACTATTTTTTTTTTTTAAATGAGTACTGCAAATGCACTGCCCTGCCTCACATAAGATTAAGGTCTTGCTTTTCCATTTCTATGGTATTAGCTTATTCAACTTCAGATATTTTTAAAACAGAAAAGATCCATCCACACATTCAAAGGATTATCTGTAAAGTTAATTTGATATGATTGTTCAGATTGAGTTTGGAACATCAACTGAAAAACTGCTTACTTGCACATACACTATCATTCTAACTGAATAAGTGTTTGTCCAAAGTAGTGACGCTGAAACAATCTTAGTAAGGGATGATCTTGTAGGTGTTCAGGTAGATGTTGAGTATCTATAGCAGGTGCATCAAACTTTCTCACAGTCATGTAGAATGAAAATATGCCTGTGTGTGCTTAGTTGCTCCATGGTGTCTGACTCTTCAAGAGGGCTACACCAGAAGACATATATAGGGTACTCACTGGAAGAGAAAGCTTAAAAGAACACAACAAGATAACTCAAAGTGTGCAACTGAAAACCCCGTGTTTATTGTTATTCTGTAACAGTAACTGTAGCCCATCAGGCTCCTCTCTCTGTGGGATTCTCCCAGGAAGAATACTGGAGTGAGTTGTCATTCCCTTTCCAGGGGATCTTCCTGACCCAGGAATCAAATGAGTGTCTCCTGTATTGCAGGAAGATTCTTTATTGGCTGAGTCACTAGAGAAGCCCCAGAATGAAATTATGTTCATGATAAATACTCTGATTGATATATATTTGGCATAAACTGTTGCCAACTAAGAGGAAAAACAAAGCTTTATAGTACTTTTTATAGAATACTGTGATCTTTTACTTTTTTGTTTCCCTATTTCAAAATTTACAGTTAATTGGTAGTGGTGAAGGTAATATGGAGCAGTACCCTGGGGAATTTTACCTTTTGTAATATATACACACAGACTCACACATGCAGACCTGTAGTTTGTGACTTGAAATTTTTGAGTAACGATAAACATGGGGTTTTCAGTTGCACACTTTTAGTTATCTTGTTGTGTTTTTTTAAGTTTTCTCTTTCAGTGAGTACCCTATATATGTCTTATGATGTACAAACTAGATAATGGTAAATAAAGCTGTAATGTAGATTAAGGAATGGGGCTTCCCTGGTGGCTCTATGGTAACGAATCCACCTGCCAATGCAGGAGACACGGGTTCAATCTCTGGATTGGAAAAATCCCTGGAGAAGGAAATGGCAACCCACTCCAGTATTTTTGCCTGGGAAATCCCATGGACAAAGGAGCCTGGTGGGCCAATGTTCCATGGGGTTGCAAAAGAGTCAGACATGACTACATTGTGACTTAACAACTAAACACCAGCAAGTTAAGGATGGTGTTCTACTTGAATCTCATTTTATAGTAACTTCTTCTAACATATGTATGTGTGTGTGTATATATATATATATATATATATATATATATATATATTTGCAAAAGCACAAAATTAATAGGGATCTAGAAATTATAATAATTCTAGCAAACTTAAAAATAGAGATAGAATTTTTGCATCATTGCCATGTTATTGCTACTTTTCATTTTCTGCCTTTCTTTTCCCATAATGATGGTAGGCCAGTAATTATTTATTTTGCAAAAACAATATACAGAAAAGCAATGCTGCATAATCTGATGTTGTGGTTAATATATTCTGAGGGAAACTTCTCTAATTGTTGAAAGGCTAATTAATATTTTCGTAACTAAGATTAATTTAAGCCTAAGGGCAAGTGTTCACTGTCCACAATTTCAGAATACTGGGTGGGACTAGGGACAGAAACACTCTTATATGTGTGTTTCTTTTTTTTTTAATGAATAGTTTTTTTTATTTATTTATTTTTTAGGTCCAGTCATTTTATTTTACTTTATTTTATTTTTAATTTCTTAATTTTATTTTATTTTTAAACTTTACAATATTGTATTAGTTTTGCCAAATATCGAAATGAATCCGCCACAGGTATACCTGCGTTCCCCATCTTGAACCCTCCTCCCTCCTCCCTCCCCTACCCTCCCTCTGGGTCGTCCCAGTGCACCAGCCCCAAGCATCCAGTACCGTGCATCGAACCTGGACTGGCGACTCGTTTCATACATGATATTATACATGTTTCAGTGCTATTCTCCCAAATCTCCCCACCCTCTCCCTCTCCCACAGAGTCCATAAGACTGATCTATACATCGGTGTCTCTTTTGCTGTCTTGTACACAGGGTTGTTGTTACCATCTTTCTAAATTTCATATATATGCGTTAGTATACTGTATTGGTGTTTTTCTTTCTGGCTTACTTCACTCTGTATAATAGGTTCCAGTTTCATCCATCTCATTAGAACTGATTCAAATGTATTCTTTTTAATGGCTGAGTAATACTCCATTGTGTATATGTACCACAGCTTTCTTATCCATTCATCTGCTGATGGGCATCTAGGTTGCTTCCATGTCCTGGCTATTATAAACAGTGCTGCAATGAACATTGGGGTACACGTGTCTCTTTCCCTTCTGGTTTCCTCAGTGTGTATGCCCAGCAGTGGGATTGCTGGATCATAAGGCAGTTCTATTTCCAGTTTTTTAAGGAATCTCCACACTGTATGTGTGTTTCTTATTTCACAGAGATGGTGTTTTGGAACCAACTAGTTTTAGTCAACTAGTATCTTTTTTAAAAATACTATTTCTTCATTTTAGGAAAATCAAGGGATTTATTTACTTTGTATTCTATTTGTACATCAGAGAAGAATTAGTCCTCATAGTGGTCTTGATTGATTTAGAGTCCAAAATACCTATCCCCTGGGCACGGAATATATTCTTATAAATTTCACATGACTTCCTTCCTTTATGTAGAGTCATATACTTAATGTAGCTAATTTTTAAATAAAATAAAAAATAAATGAATTTGAGAATTGAGCAATTGTAATAAGAGCTACTTACATGATATGATTTCTAAACATCACTTGATAAAGTTAAACTCAAATAAGACTCTGATATAAAGGCTCATTTCAAAATGGAAACTGAATTCTTAACAGGATTGTTTTGGCAAAACTTGAATCAGATTCCACATCATTTTAGGACCAAAAGTCCAACAGCTTTTGCTTCTGTCTTTGTTTTTAAATCATTTTCAAATGCTTTTCAAGAACAATGGAATGACTCTAAAGCAGAGGTTATCAAACTACAGGCCACAGACCAAATCCATCTTGATGCCTGTTTTTACCAATTATTCTTGGTGAAACATAGTCACATCCATCTGTTTTTAATTATGGAGCTTGGGAGAGGAATAGCTTATAAATGGGCAGAAGACAACTTGTAAGGGTGAGAAAAATGTTTGTCTTGATTGTGAAGATGATTTCATGGGTACATACATATGTCAAAACTGATTCGAATGTGCAAGCTAGTGTTCTTCATTTATATCCCCCAAAGGTGAAATTTTTGTTTACTTTCTACTTTTCATTTTTAAATCTATATAAAATCCCCCTATTGACTAATTGAAGTATAGTTGATTTACAGTGTTGTGTTAATTTTTGGTGTAAAGAACAGTGACTCAGATATATGTATGTGTGTATATACATATACATATTTATATATGTATAAATACATATAGTTATATATATGTAAACATATTTTTCATATTATTTTCCCTTATGGGTTATTACAAATATTGATTATAGTTCCCTGTACTATACAGTAGGTCCTTGTTGGTTATTTTATACAAAATATTGTGTATGTTAATCCCATCCTTATTTTTTTAAAAATTAAAAAGAGGTATTGATATAGAAATCTGGTTTAAAAAATGAAATATATAGATGGCATACCCAAACACTTTATCATTAAGTTCAAGAGACATCAGTTCAGTTCAGTCACTCAGTCGTGTCCCACTCTTTGCGACCCCATGAATCACAGCACGCCAGGCCTCCCTGTCCATCACCAACTCCCGGAGTTCACTCAAACTCACGTCTATTGAGTCGGTGATGCCATCCAGCCATCTCATCCTCTGTCATCCCCTTTTCCTCCTGCCCCCAATCCCTCCCACCATCAGAGTCTTTTCCAATGAGTCAACTCTTCGCATGAGGTGGCCAAAGTACTCGAGTTTCAGCTTTAGCATCATTTCTTCCAAAGAACACCCAGGGCTGATCTCCTTTAGAGTGGACTGGTTGGGAACACATGTATATCCTTGGCGGATTCATGTTGATGTATGGCAAAACCAATACAATATTGTAAAGTAATTAGCCTCCAATTAAAATAAATAAATTTATATTAAAAAAAATGGACTGGTTGGATCTCCTTGCAGTCCAAGGGACTCTCAAGAGTCTTCTCCAATAGACATAAAACCATTTAAATTGTCATTAAAATTTTAGCAATCTCAATGTCTGTACCTATTTCACTAGGGACTAGTAACAAGTCTTTTATCAAAAATTACCATCCCACAGCTCTCTTTGAGTAGTGCTGTTCTAGAAAAATGAATTAAAAATACAGCTGAAGTAGGGTCCATATTCCTCATGGATATTACAATTGGCATAAAAATGAAACAATTCCATAACTGTAGGACAGGCTATGGTTTGGTTCCAAAGGCATGATTTAGGGCTTATCAGCAGAAAATAAGATAAAGAACAGCAGGGTTTTGGGGGGCCATCTAGCTGGATTTCAAAATCAATTTCTTTCATTTTCCTCTTCTTGGTTTATAGTCAAGTTATCAAACTGTGTAGAGTCAGTGTGTCATAGGAGGAAAGGATAAAAATAATATTCCCTCCATGACACTGTTTGTATCTCTCCTTGGCAACATGCATGTAGTAAGTATTCAATAAATATTTCTAAGCTGAATAAAAAGCCTGAAAAATTGCAGTTCTAGAGTTGCTAAGCAACTTGCCAGAATATAATAGTTACTAACTATCACTGATCTCCTGCTGGTTTATGATTTGTGTCGGAAGGCTGGTTTTGAAACCTTTTCCTATATGAGAATCATTTAATTTTAAAAATCTGAACTTGTATTATGGGCAAATATTTGCAAAATTCAGAGATAATTTCTCTTTATATGAGTATTTTAATTTGCAGTTTATTTTTATGCCACAGACAGATATTTGTTCCATAGATATATATCCTACTTTTTCTGGAGTAGAAAAATATTTCTAAATGTATTTATATATGTATATTTCTTTAGAAATTATTTGCTATAATAAGTTCACTTAATATGTGTTAAATGTAATTTTCATGGTAATGTATTGTTTAAAGTAAAAACATATCCTGTGTTTCTTGGGGTTTTGTATTTCCATAAAACAGGGATCTGAAAAGATCATGCAATATGTACCAGCACTAGGTATAGAGGTCTCCAGTACTTTATTTATGTGTGTGTTAAGTCGCTTCAAGTCTGACTCTTTGTGACCCCACAGACTGTAGCCCACCAGACTGCTCTGTCCATAAGATTCTCCAGGCAAGAAAACTGGAGTGGGTTGCCATTTCCTTCTCCAGGGGATCTTCCCAACCTACGGACGCACCTGTGTCTCCCGTCTCCTATATTGCCAGGTGGATTCTTTACCACTAGTGCCACCTAGGAAGCCAAACTTTATTTATAAGCAAGCCTTAATGAAAATCCTATGTATACTAAACCACATTTTCTAACATAATATCCTCATAACTAACTTACAAGGTCAAAATGGGTATTATCATGTTACAGAAAAAGAGGCTCACCAAAGCCATATTTCATGACGGATGGTAAATGCAAAAGGAGAGAGTCTCATTTAGATCTTTTTAATGCCACATTTTTTTTTTTTGTCTGCTGCACTGCCTATTATCTGAAGTTCTTCCATATTTAACATTTTAATCCCAAATCTCTGAAGTTTGACAGCAGAATGAGTTACAAAACTTTTGTAGAAAAAAGTCACACATGCATGATAAGTCATTTCAATTGTGTCCAACTCTGTGACCCTGTGGACTGTAGCCTGCCAGGCTCCTCTGTCCATGGATTCTTCAGGCAAGAATACTGGAGTGGGTTGCCATGCCCTCCTCCAAGGGATCTTCCTGACCCAAGGATCAAACTGGGGTCTCCTACAGTGCAGCCGGATTCTATACCGCTGAGCCACCAGGAAAGTTAAAGTCCCAGCGGCCCAAATTCCTTGGATTCACTGAAATTTGTGACATATATTCTTTAATAGAGTTCTCAAACCTTTGACACACTTGTACATCTAGACATTCAAGACTGAATAAATGGGTATTGAACATGGCTTGTTCTGTGATTGGAAGACCTAGCCTTAGAATTTCTGAAATTTATGAACAATGAGGATTTTATTTTTATTAGTTAAAAGAATGAATTAGAAGGTCTCTTGAAGACTTCCTCCTTACTCTGTAAATATTCTTCAGAATGAAATAAAAACATTGGTAGCAATTTCAAAAACTCTCTCTGGGTTGGTTCTGCCTGCATTTCTTGGATACTTTCCAGGTTTCCAAAACCCTGCAAGAAATTAAGCTATGGATACTTCCTTTTTTACTTTAATGTTTATCAGTTGAGTTCCATTTTATAGAATTAGTTAATTACTGTTTATTTGGCTTAAACAAAAATTTTGACAAAAATTTCATTAATAGAACAAATAGTAAAGAGTGCAGATTCTAGTCACACTGCCTGGATTTGAATCCTGTTTTCTAATCCCTGCTGACTTCCCTGGTGGCTCAGATGGTAAAGCATCTGTCTACAATGCGGGAGACCCGGGTTCGATCCCTGGGTGGGGAAGATCCTCTGGAGAAGGAAATGGCAATCCACTTCAGTACCATTGCCTGGAAAATCCCATGGACAGAGGAGCCAGGTAGGCAACAATCCATGGGGTCGCAAAGAGTCGGACATGACTGAGTGACTTCACTTCATTTCTAGTCCCTAGCTATGTCATTTGGGAAAAATAACTTTTGTATGTCTCAGTTTTTTTAATCTATTAAAAAGAGACAATAATAGTACCTATCTTATAGAGTTGTTTTAAGAATTAATTGGGGCAATATTTTATAAAACATTTAGGACAGCACATGGTATGGTATATAATAGTAATGTGTGTGTTATAATATGTAGTAACTTTTTTATTAGTCAGTTTCATTTACATGGATTTGAACCATGTGATTCTAATTTTTTTGTGATTCTAATTTTCTTTTCACACTAGTTGAACAAGAAAGTTAAGGGTGAGGGAAGAAAGAATTGTATCAGGAAAGGAGAGAGGGGAAAAAGTGAGGGTGGAAGGAAGGAAGAAGGAAGATGGAAAGGAGATAGGTATGAAATTAGGAGTACACTTAAGTCTTTTCTAGTTCTAACAAGTTTTTACATGCAGTGTAAACTCTACACTCTTGCAGTTTTATATCTATTCACATTGAATATGTAGATATTTCTTAGCAAGGTGATTTGCTACTGCAGTTTATGGACTTAATAAAAATAAACATTTAAAAGTTGTGAAGATAGAACCGTCAATTACATAACCCTTCACCTCAGCTCAAAATCATATAAAATCCCTGATATAGAACTGTGCTTAAATGGAGTAATTGCCACGTGCACAGACAGAACATCATAACTTATCACAGTACATTTACCTCTAGAAGGGTCAAGTGTATAATTACCCTAACACGTGATGCCGACTTCTCTGTGTCATACTCATTTTGACCAGATTGTAGGTTAAAAGAAACTCTGAACATTTTCTTCTTTCAAATGCAACATGAATACTTTCTTTGTACATGATTGCATATTAAGTTAGCCTAACTCTTGCAAGGGGAAATTTATAAGGCTTCCCAGAAAAGCAGAGTTGAAGATTACTATTTAATGGTTTCACTTTGATCAAATTTATAGGCATAATCTGAATATGACCTTTTTCTAAGATTAACAATACCTTTCTTAAATACTGATTATGGTAAGGAATGGTGGTGTTGAAATTTAAAGTTTTAAAAATTCCCTGGGAGATACTGTTCTCAAGAACAGATATAAGCAAGATGTGGAATAGAATGGAATGGAAATGGGATTTAGGTAATGGAATTTAGGAATGATGTTAATGACTCTCCTTTACAATTTTATTGTTCTTAGAAAAAGTCTTAAAACTTTTAAATCATATTTCCTTTAGTGTTCTAGTTTCCAGAGTTTTTTGGATTTATCATTGCAGATAAATAGTAATATATGATATATATGATAAATATATAGGGCTTCCTAGGTGGCTCAGTAGTAAAGAAGAGATACAAGAGACATGGGTTCAATCCCTGGATTGGGAAGAACCCCAGAAGGAAGAAATGGCAACCCACTCTAGTATTTTGGCCTGGACATCCATGGACAGAGGAGTCTAGAGGGCTATAGTCCGTGGGGTCATAAAGAGTAGGACATGACTAAAAAGCTGAACACATACATGATAAACATATTTATATGTTTATATATATGTACACACACACATACAAACACACACACACACACACACACACACACACACATTATGGGCTTCCCTGGTGGGTCAGTAGTAAGGAATCCACCTGCCTATGCAGAAGACATGGGTTCTATCTATGGGTGGAGAAGATCCCCTGAGAAGGAAATGGTAATCAACCTATTCCAGTATTCTTGTTTAGGAAATCTCATGGACAGAGAGGCCTGGTGGACTACAGTCCATAGGGATGCAAAAGAGTCAAACATGACTTAGCGATTAAGCAACAAACAAATATATATGTATTCTGCTGTCAGTTGCCTCTAAGTCATTAAAGGCAAACCCTGGAGATATGGGTTCAGTTCCAGTTCAGTTCAGTTCAGTTTCTCAGTAGTGTCTGACTCTTTGTGACCCCATGTAGTGCAGCATTCCAGGCTTCCCTGTCCATCACCAACTCCCGGAGCTTACTCAAACTCATGTCCATCAAGTTGGTGATGCCATCCAACCATCTCATCCAATGTTGTCCCCTTCTCCTCCCACCTTTATCCTTCCCAGCATCAGGGTCTTTTCCAGTGAGTCAGTTCTTTGCATCAGGATGCCAAAGTATTGGAGTTTCAGCTTAAGCATCAGTCCTTCCAATGAATATTCAGGATTGATTTCCTTTAGGATTGACTGGTTGAATCTCCCTGCAGTCCAAGGGACTCTCAAGAGTCTTCTCCAACACCACAGTTCAAAAGCATCAATTCTTTGGTGCTCAGCTTTCTTTATAGTCCAATTCTCACATCCATCCATGACTACTGAAAAAACAATAGTTTCAACTAGATGGACTTTGTTGGCAAAGTAATGTCTCTGCTTTTTAATATGCTGTCTAGGTTAGTCATAGCTTTTCTTCCAAGGAGTAAGTGTCTTTTAATTTCATGGCTGCAATCACCATCTGCAGTGATTGTGGACCCCAAAATAATAAAGTCTCTCACTGTTTCCATTGTTTCCCCATCTATTTGCCATGAAGTGATGGGATGGGATGCCATGATCTTAGTTTTCTGAATGTTGAGTTTTAAGCCAAATTTTCCACTCTCCTCTTTCACTTCTTTCATCAAGAGGCTCTTTAGTTCTTCTTCACTTTCTGCCATAAGGGTGGTGTCATCTACATATCTGACATTATTGATATTTCTCCCAGCAGTCTTGATTCCAGCTTGTGCTTCATCCAGCTCAGCATTTCACATGATGTACTCTGCTTATTAGTTAAATAAGCAGGGTGACCATATAAAGCCTTGATGTATTCCTTTCAGGATTTGGAACCAGTCTGTTGTTCCATGTCCAGTTGTAACTGTTGCTTCTTGACCTGCATACAGATTTATCTGTATGGAAATACAGAGAGGAGGCATGGCAGGTGGTCTGCTATTCCCATCTCTTTCAGAATTTTCCACAGTTTGTTGTGATCCACACAGTCAAGGGCTTTGGCGTAGTCAATAAAGCTGAAGTAGACATTTTTCTGGAACTCTCTCACTTTTGTGATGATCCAACAGATGGTGGCAATTTGATCTTTGGTTCTTCTGCCTTTTCTAAATCCAGCTTGAACATCTGGAGGTTCACAGATCATGTACTGTTGAAGCCTGGCTTGGAGAATTTTGAACATTATTTTGCTTGCATGTAAGGTGAGTGCGGTTGTTTGAACATTCTTTGGCATTGACTTTGTTTGGGATTGGAATGAAAACTGACATTTTCCGGTCCTGTGGCCCGTGTTGAGTTTTCCAAATTTGCTGACATATTGAGTGTAGCACTTTCACAGCATCATCTTTTAGGATTTGAAATAGCTCAAGTGGAATTCCATCACCTCCACTAGCTTTGTTCATAGTGATGCTTCCTAAGGCCCACTTGATTTCACATTCCAGGATGTCTGACTCTAGGTGAGTGATCACAACATTGTGATTATCTGGGTTATGAAGATCCTTTTTTTTTTTTTTTTACAGTTCTTCTGTGTATTCTTGGCACCTCTTCTTAATATTTTCTGCTTCTGTTAGGTCCATACCATTTCTGTCCTTTATTGATCCCATCTTTGCATGAAATGTTCCCTTTGTATCTCTAATTTTTTTGAAGAAATCTCTAGTCTTTCCCATTGTATTCTTTTCCTCTATTTCTTTGCACTGATCACTGAGGAAGGCTTTCTTACCTCTCCTTGCTATTCTTTGGAGCTCTGCATTCAAATGGGTATATCTTTCCTTTTCTCCTTTGTCTTTCACTTCTCCCCTTTTCTCAGCTATTTGTAAGGCATCCTCAGACAACCAGTTGGCCTTTTGGCATTTCTTTTTCTTTGGGATGGTCTTGATCACTGACTCTTGTACAATGTCACGAACCTCCATCCTTAGTTCTTTAGGCTCTCTGTCTATCAGATCTGATCCCTTGAATCTATTTGTCACTTTCAATGTATGATCATAAGGGGTTTGATTTCAGTCATACCTGAATAGTCTAGTGGTTTTCCCTGCACTCTTCAATTTAAATCTGAATTTGGCAATAAGGAGATCATGATCTGAGCCACAGACAGCTCCCAGTCTTGTTTTTGCTGACTGCATAGAGCTTCTCCATCTTTGGCTACAAAGAATATAATCAAACTCACTACAATAATGAAAATATCCCAATAAAGCAAGCCACATGCATATTTGGTTTCACAGTGCATATAAAAGTTTATACTCTGCTACAGTCTATTAATTGTGCAATAACATTATATATATCTATATATCTATATATATATACCTTAATTAAAAAGTACTAACCATCATCTGAGCCTTCATTGAGTTGCTATTTTTATTCTGGCTTGATGGAAGAAATGCAGTTTTTGTTGGCTTGATGTTAGAGGCTACTGACTGATTACATAGTTGTTGCTGAAAGCTGGGGTAGCTGTTTTTAAAATCAGACAGCAATGAAATTTCCTTATCCACTGACTCTTCCTTTCAAAAAAATTTCTCTATAGCATGCAATGCTGTTGATAACATTTTATGTGTAGTAGAACTTCTTCCTAAATAGGAATCAATTTTCTTGCACCCTGCCACTGCTTTATAAAAGAACTAAGCTTATGTAATATTTTAAATTATTTGTTGTTATTTCAATAATCTTCACTGTATGTTCACTAGCAGTAGATTCCATTTCAAGAGACCACTTTCTTTGCTCATCCATAAGAAAAAACTTCTCATTTATTAGCATTTTGTCATGATAATTCAGAGGAGGCAATGGCACCCCCACTCCAGTACTCTTTCCTGGAAAATCCCATGGGTGGAGGAGCCTGGTGGACTGCAGTCCATGGGGTCCCTAAGAGTCGGACATGACTGAGCGACTTCACTTTCTCTTTTCACCTTCATGCATTGGAGAAGGAAATGGCAACCCACTCCAGTGTTCTTGCCTGGAGAATCCCAGGGACAGGGGAGCCTGGTGGGCTGCCATCTATGAGGTCGCACAGAGTCGGACACGACTGAAGCGACTTAGCAGCAGCAGCATAATTCAGCAATTCAGTCTCATCTTCAGGCTCCACTTCTAATTATGGTTCTTTTGCAATTTTTTCACATCTGCAGATATTTCCTCCACTAAAGTATTGAACCTCTCATCCACAAGTTTTGGAATTAGCTTCTTTCAAGCTCATGTTAAAGTTGATATTTTGTCTTCTTCCCATGAATCATGCCTGTTCTTAATGGCATCTATAATGGTGAATCCTTTTCAAAAGGTTTTTAATTTTCTTTGCCCAGATCCCACATCCAGCAGAGAAATAACTACTTATAGTAGCTATAACCTTACAAAATATATTTCTTAAGTAATACAACTTAAAATTTAAATTTACTGTTTGATCCAAGGGCTTCAGAATATGCTGTGTTAGCAGGCTTGGAAACAACATTAATCCCATATACATCTCCATCTTGGGTAACCAGGTGCATTGTCAATGAGCAGTTATATTTTGAAAGGGATCTTTTTATCTGAGTAGTAGATTTCAAAAGTGGATTTAAAATTTTCAGTAAACCATGTTGTACAGATGACATATGTGCTGTCATCCACACTTTATTTTTCCATTTATAGAGCACAGACAGAGTTGATTTAGCATAATTCTTAAGGGCTCTAGGATTTTTGGAATAGTGAATGAACATTGGCTTCAACTTAAAGTCACCAGAAGCATTAGTCACTAGCAAGAGAGTCAGTCTGTCTTTTAAAGTTTTGAAGCCAGGCATTGACCTCCTCTCTAGCTATGAAAACCCTGGATGGCATCTTTTTTTCTACTTTGAAAACCTATTATTTAGTGTAGTCACCTTCATTAGTTATCTTTTGCCATTCAGTTGATCAGTTGTGTCCAACTCTTTGCAACTCCATGGATTGCAGCACACTAGGCTTCCCTGTCTTTTACCATCTCCTGGAGCTTGCTCAAATTCATGTCCATTGAGTTGGTGATGCCATCCAACCATCTCATCCTCTCTCTTCTTCTGGATAACTTGCTATAGTATCTACATTAGCACTTGCTGCTTCACCTTGCACTTTTATGTTATAGAGATAGCTTCTCTCCTTAAACCCCATGAACCATTCTCTGCTATCTTCAGACTTGTCTTCTGCAGGCTTCTCATCTTTCCCAGTCTTCATAGAAATGAAGAGAGTTAGGGACGTACTCATGTTTAGGCTTTGATTTAAGGGAATGTTAGGGTGGTAAAGCATCTGCCTACAATGCAGGAGACCCGGATTCAATCCCTGGGTTGGGAGGATCTCCTGGAAAAGGAAATAGCAACCCACTCCAGTATTCTTGCCTGGAAAATCCCATGGATGGAAGAGCCTAGTAGGCTACAGTCCACGGGGTCGCAAAGGGTTGGACAAGACTGAGCGACTTTCTTTCACTTTTCACTTTAGGGTGGCTTGATCTTTTAATCCAGATCACTAAAACTTTATCCATATCAGCAATAATTACTGATGTAACTGTTTTGCTCTCCTATAATTTATGTGTTCAGTAGAGTAGCATTTTTAGTTTCCTTCAAAAAATTTTCCTTTGCATTCACAACTTGCTATTTTGGTTCAAGAGTCCTTGTTTGCTTTCTCATTAAGCTTAAACATGTCTAGCTTTTGATTAAAGTGAGAGACATGAGGCTCTTCTTTTCACTTCAACTCTTAGAGGTCATTGTAGGGTTATTAACTGGCCTAATGTCAAGATTGTTCTATCTTAGGCAGCAGGGAGGCTTATGAAGATGAAGAAAGATGAGGAAATGTCAAGTCAGGACACACACAACATTTATAGACTCAATTTGGTGTCTTACATGGGAGCAGTTCAAGGCACACCAAAATATCTGATCTGATCTGAACATCAAAGGTCACTGATCACAGACCACCATAACAAATATAATATTTAAATTATTGTGAGAATTACCAATGTGATATAGAGACACATGTAAGTAAATGCTGTTGAATAAATAGTACCAATAGATTTGCTCATTGTAAGATTGCCACAAACCTTCAATTTGTAAAAATTACAGTATCTGCAAAGTGCAATGAAAGGAGATATGCCTGTATTATAAAGATTTGTATTGAGTTTTATTTGCCAATAATATATTTTATTTTGGCAAACTGCCATTTTAATAACTGTTACTCATTTTTTATGTATCTATATAGATGTAAATATAGCTCTGGAATGCTATTTTTATTTTGATGTATTTATATTTAATTAGACATCTGCCACTTTTGACATATGGGACTTGACATATTATTGGTTTTTGCCAACTCAACTAAACTTCAACTAAATTTAATTCTTTAAAAAATATGTAGATTATTTTTGGGTTTCCTAAAATGTCATTGGAGTTTGCATGCACACATTCATGGTCATAGGTTCCCATGTAGAGATCTATTTTTTAATGACCTAAATTTATCAAAGTTACTGAATATATCAAAGTCATTGGATATATTTATCTCCTTTGCTGTTTTAATTATTGTCACTGCTCAACAATCATTCCTGAGTGCCTTAAAACAATAATAAAATTTTATATTACCTCTCATGGTTTTTGTGGGTCAGCAGTTTAGAGAGGGTGTAGCAGAAATGGCTTTTCTTCTCTTCATCATGTCAGAGGCTTCAGTTGGAAAGACTTGATGGTTGGGGTGACTCAACAGCTGGAGGCTGGATCATCCAGAGGTATTTTCACTGGTATGTTTGACAGTCGATGCTGGGAGTCCTGACCTGGGCTGTCAGTTGGAATATTTATACATGGTCTCTTCCTGTGGGCTTCCTCGCAGCATGGCAGCAAGATTCTGGAAGCAAATGTCCCCAGAAAGCCTGTTGAAGTTTTACTGCCTTTTATTACCCAGCCTCAGAACTCATATAATGTCATTTCTGCCATTTTTACAAGTCTTACCTATTTCAAGGAATGGAAAGAGTTGTCATTGACACTACTTGTCAATAGTAGGAGTGTCAAAATCACATTGTAAGATGAGCATGGGTGATATTAAATGTTTTTATAGCCATCACTGGAAAATACAGTCTCTATATGGATAGTAAAAAAAAAAAAGTTCATAATCAGCCATAATTGGCTCTTAATGTATTTTGCACTGCACTGATTTTTATTCTATCAATAATCTTGGAATCTGGACCAGAACAAACATCTCAAATGAACCATGGCATCAACATACAATGCCATTGCATTGTACCTTTTACAGAGGGTGCTAGTATCACCTTACAGTTCATTGTACACATGATCATTGTTCTGTTCTTTAGAACCTGGCCCAAAAAAGCAAATAAAACAATGCTTAGCTATAGTAGCTAAGCAGTCAACAGAAAGAAATGTCTCATTGCTACCCAGAAGAACTGTGGAACAACCGTAGTACTAATTTGTACCAAATAATAGCATATTGTTATAGCTGCCCCACTCACACATTTTGTGGGCTCCTCTTTGTGCATTGGTCTTGAGTAGAAATTCTCAAATTATTATCCCTTGACCTCTTCAGAATCACTGAGTGCAAGGGTCAGCCATCTACAGCTGATAGACTAATTTTTGCCCAGAGTCTGTATAGCCCAATTTACTATAATAGTTTTTACATATTTTAAGATGTGTAAAAATCAAAACAAAACAAAACAAACAAACAACAAAAAAACAAGACAAGACAAAGATAAATGTGACAGAGAACACCAAAGCTTAAAGTATTTATTCTTACAATATTTATTTATTATAAGATTCTTTAAAGAGAAAAGCTTGTTGTTTTTCTGTTCTAGTATACTTGATTAAAATGCAATTTCCTGTTTCACCACGGACTTACTGAATCTGAATTATGGGGGAAAGGAGTATATTTTGGGAACATGAGAATCTTTGAAAAGTTCCCCTGAAAATTTTTTTATATCTGCTAAGTTTTGAAAACCACTCATTTTGATTGTCTATAAATACTTGGAAACATGCTTGGTTTGGCTAATTTAATTAACTGATTTTTATTATTATATTTTTCTATATAAAAAATCTGGGAGATGCCTGGACAGAGGAGCCTGGCAAGCTACAGTCCATGGGGTTGCAAGAGTTGGAGACAATTTAGTAACTAAACCACCACCACCATGAAACTGTTCATTACATTGGGTTTTGTTGTATGATAGCCAAAAACCATTGAGTTGGAAAGTTATTGAATATTCTTTTCTTGAGAGCAAAGATCCTTTTAAAGTTTGCTGTTTGACATTTTTGACATTTTTCTAATGTCGTATTCTTGAAGACTATAAATCCCTTTCTAAGTTACTTGTAAATTCTAGAAAGTATTTCCTTAAATATCAAGGTTGTGCACAACTTTGTTTTTTTGTCAACCACATGGGCAGTATGCTGCTATAAAGGATTAAACTATACTGTATTCCTTATGTGGCATACTCAGCAGTTATTAGGGCTTCCCTGGTGGCTCAGAGGATAAAGTGTCTGCCTGCAATGCGGGAGACCAGGGTTCCATCCCTGGGTCAGGAAGATCCCCTGGAGAAGGAAATGGCAACCCACTCCAGTACTCGTGCCTGGAAAATCCCATGAATGGAGAAAACTGGTCCATCCATGGCTACAGTCCATGAGGTCGCAAAGAGTTGGACATGACTGAGTGACTTCACTCTCTTTCTTTAGCAGTTATTAAGTGATGTTGTAGAAAAATAATTAATAAAATGAAAAATAGGCCCAAAGAAAGTAAAATTTAAGCATTTTATAAAACAATGTATAACATACTGTCATTTCTGTCAAATAGCTATATATTTATGTGTCTGTATCTCTTCATCCATCTATGTATCTATCTACTTATGTATCTACATGCCTCTCTATTTAATAACTATAAGATAGAAAGATATAGAAAGGATATTAAGACAAAGAATAGGATATACCAATGTGTTAATAGTGAACTTGCCAATTTTATACATCTTCATTTTTCTACTGTAACAAATAAAAAGAATGCTACATGAAAAAATAAAATAATGTTTAAAAATCTCAAATTTTATAATTTCCTGATCTGAAGACTTTAAAACCTCTATTTTATAGAAAGTATTCAAAATGGGTAAAAATATATCTTAACAAGTCACTTTCAGTTGAAGTGTGAATGTGATTTTCAGAAATCACTGAAATGTCTGAAGTATGCATGACTGAAATGTCTAAAGTAATAATGATTATCTTTTCCAATTAGGACAACAATCTAGGGTCAACTTTCTAAATGCTTTACTAAGTATCAGTTTTCAAGCTGATATTATGAATCAATATGCTAACATGTTTGACCCAGTTGAGATGACCAAATAAAAAGGGAAAAAGTACAGATTGGATTCATTGTCTCTAAGGCTGTGGAAGGAAGTTATACTTGAAAGGGTATTTCATGCTGATACTAATAAAGTGTCTCTGTTCTCCTTCCCTTCTCCTTATAAATTTTTTTTCTTCAGTTGATAGTGGATGTTAAGGCTACATATCTCAAGATAAAGCAGAGTTTTAGGTAATAAAACAAAATTGCACTTAAGTAGCTTTTCTTTTTCTTTTAACTTTGGTGTGAAGATATCTTTTAAGTGCTGTAATCAAAATATTGTGTTAACATCTTTGTTACCTCAAAGTATCTAGCAAAAATGCTGCAAAATATTTTTAAAGTATTTGCTAGCTGTTATCTTTCTATTATCACATTCTTTTTTCCCTAGTTTCTTCTTCTTTAGAACTAGTGATGTCTAGTAACAACCCAGATTGCTCCAAAGCCTTATTGCTTATTATTCTTGGATTCAAACATTTTGTTGCAAGCATATCAAACTATTTTTAATTTTTTGAATATAAGATCATTTTTCACAATCCTATGTCTTTCATCAGACTTTTTCTCAAATGCACTTCCCATATTTAATTCTTTTAGCAAACTCAGAGTTGTCTGCAGGGCCCAAAATCAAACTCTTTTTTTTTTTTGGTGTGAAGTTTTCTTGTTTAGATTCTTCAAATGTTATTTCTTTGGTATCACAGATCCCCCAGATCCTGCTTTGTGGTACCGCTATTATATTCAATAATTTGTTCCCCTCTGGCATGATACTTACCATGCTACATTGCACTGGTTTTCTCTATAAGATTTGAAAACAGTCTTTGTCTTCTGTACATGGACTCTCTAGCACTGAACACCTCAAATGCACCCTGTAAATGCTTATTTCACCAGTGAATCAATGGTTTCCATCATAGCTCTTTTTGCATTAAACATTCTGACCTGATATACAATTCTCAGACTACAGTTCAAGCCAATTGTTTCATCCCCACATTTTAAATAGAAAATGCCTGTGACAGTAATTTCCATATCATCTCAGAGATAATTTAATGAAGAACAAAGCCAGGGGTATTTGAACCTAAATATTGAGTTTGATAGGCTCATTTATTGTGGCTGAGCCACACTTTACTGGAAATGATGAGCTCTGGCCTCAATGGAGAGGGAAATGGAGACATACACAAGTAGTAGAGAGGAGTATTTTGATTGAAACATAATTTTGGGTGGACATTAAGAAGGCTGCTGAGGTGGTTGTATTTGTATCCACTGTATTTAACTTTCTGAGTTGGAACCCTACTGTGTTGCTTGTAAAAGTGATAGTTATACAGCTTCTGCTAAATATTTCAGTCTAGGTCTGGGAATAAGGATGTCTGTCTGGTATCAGGTTTAGCCAGTAAGTAGCAGAACCATATGTCTCTGATTGGTTGGTACTGTACCAGTTTACACTTGAAGTAGGTCATTTGATGATTTTTAGTCATGTTAGTGCCTCCCCCTTTCACTCTCAAAAGTGTCTTTAGTGAGGATGATAAATAATATATCACATTAGAAATGAGTCATCTCCTAAGGGGAGATTAATAATAGATCATAATAGTACGAGATAATATTCATTGAATGCTGCCAAATATATTTTCACATTTAATCCTTACAACAACCCTGTGGAAAGTTACTCTTATTATAATGATTCCATTCTTACAGAAGTAGAAAGTGAGGCACAAAAATGTTCAGAAATACGTGAAGCCAAATAGCTAATAAGCAGAAAAGCTAAGATTCAAATGTAATCTGGCTTCAGAATTCGTAAGGTCAAATGTTATGCCACACTACCTCCTGGTTAAAAAGGGAAAAAAATAAAAAAAGTATGTGGAGAAGCAGATTATTAGGATGCGTATCATTCTTCTTTTCTTCCGGTCCCATCTTTTCCTCCTTCCTTCCTCCCTCCATCCCTTGCTTCCTTCCTTCCTTCCTTCCATAAAGGTTTTTTAAGTATCTGTTATGTGTCAGGCACTGTCCTAGGCACTAGAACCACATCAGAAAGCAAAAAAAAAAAAAATCACCACACCTAGGGAGTTTGTGTTTCAGGAACTGGATATTTTTACTGTGTTTTCATGGTGCCATTTTGCAAATATTTTGATGAAAGTCAATGTTGTTGTTCAGTCACTATGTCATGTCCGACTCTTTGTGACCCAATGGACTGCAGCACAGCAGGCTCCTCTGTCCTACACTATACCCCAGAGTATGCTCAAATTCTTGTCCACTGAGTCAGTGATGCTATCTATACATATCATCCTCTGCTACCCTCTTCTCCTTTTGCTTCAATTTTTCCCAGCATCAGTGTCTTTTCCAATGAGTCAGCTCTTTGCATCAGGTGGAAAAAAATTATAGAGCTTTGGTGTCAGTCATTCCAATGAATATTCAGGGTCGATTTCCTTTAGGATTGACTGGTTTGATCTTCTTTCAGTCCAGGGAACCCTCAAGAGTCTTCTCCAGTACCAATCCGAAAGTCAGTATTAATTCCTGTGTATAATGGGCAACAACAAAAATAAGTTTGGTTGGTGATTAGGGTGGAAGGAGTCAGCCATGAATGTACTACACATCATGGATGAACAATATCCGTTCCCATAAGCCTTGGCTTTCGGCAGTCTTTTAATTCAGGAAACCTTTATGGAGTGCCCATTGGATGTCAGGCTCTCTGGTGAGCTTTCTTCTGGAACAGGTTACCACATCACTCTCACAACAGCAAGAGGAGAGCTGTATCTCTACTCTATGTTTCTATTATTTTTAAGTGGAATTAATCCTATGATGTATAAACAGAATTAATCATTTTCTAATTATTTTTTTTTCTTGATCAACACCAAACATAAACAGACATATACACTTTGTCCCCAGTGGCCAGGTTACAGGGATATTAAAGTACTTAAAGCTAAATTATTAACAAGCCTTTAACTCTCTTACACAATCACGTTTAGAGAAAAGCTCTCAGGTAGAATTTTAATGTCATGGTTCCTTGGAGTCTATTTAGATATGGCCTTGGCATATCCTACCAGGGGCTTTGACCCCATTAGATGTGGTCCATTTAGCAACAGTCCTATTTGCAATGTCCCTTCCAGCACATGCCCTGAAGGGGATCAAGCTCTCTGTCGTAATCATGCAGTTTGAGTGTGTACTGCGAAACAAATAAATAAGACATTGGAGAATTGTACTGAACCTGACACGCAATGTTTGGGACATTTTAATTACCAAAAAAATTTAGTAGTTTTCCACTCCCACTACTTTTAAACCATTTGGGAAATATTATGCAGATGTAACTTGAATGCAAATGTTTGTAGCTCCATTAAAGGTTAAATTTGCATAAGAATTAATTCATTAAATGGAAGCTGTACTATATTGAGGATGCATTATATTGTGATTGACCAAAACTCCATTTTGTTAATTAACAATGGGACTTAGTCACATTTAGATAATACTGGTAAATAGATATCAGGAGACCCTATCAAAAAAAATGGAGGAGGTCAAGCCATCTGGATACTAACTTTTTGGTTAAGTTTGTAGTCTTGAAAGTGAAAGTTGCTCAGTTGTGGCCAACTCTTTGTGACCCCCTGGACTGTAACCTGCCAGGCTTTTCTGTCCATGGAATTCTCCAGGCCATTCCCTTCTCCAGGGGATCTTCCCAACCCAGAAATCAAACCCAGGTCTCCCACATTGTAGGCAGATTCTTTACTTTCTGAGCCACCAGGGAAGCCATGGTTTGTAGGACAATAGTGAAATATAGTTTCTGGTATATTTGTTCTCTTATTATAATAGGATATAATACAGTATATTCAGTAAATAATCACCTGAATGAAATTTAAAGACCATAAAGATCCAAGAACACAATCGAGAAGTTAAAATCATATGAATGTGCAGATTTGCCTAGCACAGTGTGAATGGGAGAGTTGATGACCTGAGTGACAGTTGTCACTCATTTGTCACTGAGCAGTTCATAAAACATTTATACATGTAATGAAAGTTTGTCTAACGTAAGAGCTGCAGTATGTGTCTCAGGATAATTCATTGAATTTGTATATTCAGTTGTGGTGAGTGTTGATTTCTGAAATTTCTATATCCATTAACAATATCATACTATTTATCTTTTTTTAAAGACTCTTCATAAAAATACTCCATGAATCTAAATGTAATTCAAAGAGTAAAATTCATTGCCTTTATAAAATGTATTGGAAACATTTTTTTCTTTTAGAAAAGATTGAAATGGTCATTCGAGTAATGAGAATGGTACGGTGAAAAATGATGACCTCCATAGACCATCAATTTTGCCATTGTCTTCTATTTATACATAACCTTTCCTTGAAATAAAACTACAAATATAATTCACTACAGATTTTAAAAGGTGGCAAGTGTAGCATATCAGGAGATGCTACCAATTTCCACAGTTATTTTAAAAACAATCATTTTCACATTTAGTGCCAAATAAAACAAGTTTGAATCTGGTTTCCAGTCTGATTTTCTCACTGAAGACCCTGAGGGTTTCTCATTGTTCTAAAACAACAGATGTCTTTTGGAATATTCTCTTCAAGTTTACCCTTAAGTTCTGGAAAGCAGTGAAGGATTTGAAGATCTAATAAGGAATTTACTTAGGGATCAGCCACTTCTTGGTCTTCCATTCCCTATAGAAAACAGATGAGGATAGCATTCAAACAGAGACAATGACCGAAGAAATACTGCCTGGTTGACTTATACATGCCTTTGCTAGAGAGAGTGGTATGTGGACAAGAGTGGAAAAGTCAAATAGAGAAAAACAAAGCTACTAGAGCCTAAGGCAACGAGCTTCTGAGGCAGGTTGCTCTGGAGGACAACAGTCAGTTTGTTTTGTCCAGTGTCTGTCCCACTTTAGTGTCCCCCATTCTTACTTGGAGAATTCCATGGACAGAGGAATCTGGCGGGTTATAGCCCATGGGCTCTCAAAGAGTGGGACACAACTGAGCGACCAACACTTTCACATTCACTTTTTCACTCCCTGAACTGCGATCCTTTTCCACTGGAGGTCCTGACGAAGTAGGATGAGAGGAGAGTCCTCTGACACAGTTTCAAAGTTGAAAAAGGATCTAAGGATTCACATGGGGATTAACAAGGTGACCTTAGTGTTATCTGTGTCCTACTCTTTGCGACCCCACAGACTACAGCCTGCCAGGCTCCTCCATCCCTGGGATTCTCCAGGCAAGAATACTGGAGTGGGTTGCCATTCCCTTCTCCAGGCGATCTTCCCGACCTAGGGATGGAACCTAGGTCTTCTGCACTGCAGGCAGATTCTTTGCCATCTGAGCCACAGTGCAGGGTAATATTTGATAGCAGTTCTCTGGAATCAAAGGGGAATTTATACCTCTTCTCAGCAAAAGCCGTTTTTCCTTTTTGAGGTTTGAGCTTTATTGGTTCTCATCAGTTTTGCTCATTTTTTCTTTCTGTAGCTTCATGCTCTGTGGTGTCTCTCTCTGCTCTATTACTTTACATGTAAAGGACATCTAATAGGTTTTTGCTGACGTTGTTATTTTGCTAATAATATCAGCTTAGGCCACAGAATAGAAGTAACATATGTCCTTTCCTCTTTCTAAAGAATGGTATTAGTCTCAGAAGCTGGACCTCCAAAGAGAGGGCTCAGGTAACCCTGAGACTTGACAGCCAGGTGGGAGAGACGTCAACCTTTTCTCACCGTTTCTTCTCACCTCTATGTTGTGAGAGCAGGAAACAGCACAGGGAGTCTGAAGCAGACAAGGAGAGAGGACCAAGAGAATAAAAAAGTCAGATCAAGTCTCTCCTTCTCTCTGCTGCCAGCTAAGAAAAGGCCAGACCTCAGCTAGGGAAAGGCAAGAAGCTTGTAATAGTTTGTGAGACACATGTTTTGGTTTTGATTAGACTGGACTTTTTGATACCAGAAAAAGTTGCTTATACAATTCTTTTTGGGAGGGAAGTCAGAGTGACAATGACTTTTATTTATTATTATTACTTTTAAATTTTATTTTTATTTTATGTTAGGGTATAGTTGATTTATAATGTGTTAGTTTCAGGTGTATAGCAAAGTGATTCAGTTATACATACACATATATCCATTCTTTTTTAGATTTTTTTCTCATATAGGTTATTATAGAGTTCTCTGTGCTATACAGTAATTCTTTGTTGATTATCTATTTTATATATAGTAATGTGTATATGTTAATAACAACCTCCTAATTTACCCCTCCCCCCACCTTTCCTCTTGGGTAACTATGTTTGTTTGTGAAGTCTGCCAGTCTGTTTGATAAATAAATTCATTTGTAGCATCTTTTTATATTCCACAGGTAAGTGATGTCATATGATATTTGTTTTTCTTTGTCTGACTTCACTTAGTATAGAAGCCAGGAAGGAAGACCCAACAGTAAGTTTTAAACTGGTGAAATAAAGTTATTATTTGATTCCATCTATATGAGTTCAACCCAAGAAATATGCCATTGGTCAGTGTAATATTTCATTCTTTGATTTTTTTTTAGGGTTGCTTTGGAATCTTTAATGAATGGCATGTTAATTTTAAGAAGTGACAGATCAGTTGTTACTGTTGCTTAGTCGCTAAATTGTGTTCAGCTCTTTGCAACCCCATGGACTGTAGCCCTCCAGGCTCCTCTGATGGTGGAATTACCCAGGCAGGCAAGATAGTGGAGTGGGTTGCCATTTCCTTTTCCAGGGAATCTTCCTGACCCAGAGATTAAACCTGCATCTCCTGCTTGGCAGGCGGAATTTTTACCACTGAGCCACCTGGGATAGATAAATAATTTCATTCTATTGGATGTTTTCAAGGTGAAAAGATGAATATGGAAATTCAACTTGAATAAGCATGACTTTGCAGATCAGTGTGTCTAAATTAGATCAATGGGGAGAAAGAAAGGTAGAAAGTCTAGGATTTTATCTCTGTCTGATTAATTCATGCCCCGATTTGTAAAGTCTGCATCAACTTTGACAAAGCTAATTTCCCCATTGCATATGCGGCTTGCTAATGTAGTTACCTTTCTCTGGGACATCTTTTAGCTCCCTGACATGTGAAAAACACCTATTCATCTTGTGTATCACACCGTCTATGTAACCTTTTGCCATACCACAGTCTGCTCTCTCTCCCAGATAGAACTGACTGCTTGCTATTCATTTCAACACTGAACGCTTTTCAGACTTTTCTGAGTCCCTTTATTGCAGTTGTTTATTTAGAAGTCTGCTTTTGTCTAATTAATGTGTGAGCTCCTTGCGGCAGAGACTTTGCCATTTTTATACTTGTATTCCCCAAATATCATGCTTTGGATATACTAGATGCTCAACAAGTATTTATTGAATAAATTAAGGAATATTTTCAGAGAATGGCCTTGTTTCCAAATTGAGAAGAGACTGGGTAGGTGGTCCAAAGTGTCAGGAATATCAAGCAAGGGAGGATAAGATTCAGGTATTATTGCCCAGAGACTCCAAAATTTGTTACATGATTGCCTTTTTCAATCCCCCAGAGTTAAAGATTTTATTACTTCATTATTTATTGAAATTTAAATGGAGTGATTCAGTTACTAACTGCATGTGCATGCAAATCTGCAAATGGATTTATCTTTAGTTTGTTTTTCCTCAGTGAACCTATGATTTGAAACAATGTAGCATTCTGTAGTTGAAATCACACAACTGCTACATTTGTATATTTCTTTTGTTCATTATTTTCTGTTTCTCCTTGTATTACAAACAGATTAATATGTTTGTTGAAACAGGGATAAATTTTAATTCTTGATGAGTCACCTCAATATTTAGACTACTTGTGTTCAATCAGTGTGAAGTTGGTGAAGACCATGTTTACAGTCACAGTAAATTTAATTATATCAATTGTTGCTTGTAGATAGTATGATTGCTTATATTCAGTTTGTTATATGAGACATTTGTAAGCACTTAGCAGTGCAATCAATCGTTTATGCAATAACTATCTTTCAAAAAGTAATTACTTTCAAAGTATTGGTGTATTCTCGTACAATATAACACATAATCTTCTACTTGTGTTTTGATGCTGAAAAAAAGGTCCAATTCAGAAAATTATAAAATGAATTTGGTGGACATCTGCCTTGAGACTGTGACAACAATTGCTTAAAAATTATTTCATGATAGTATACTTAGTGACATTGGAATACACCTTAGTTTGTGGCAACCAGGCCAATTTTCAACTGTTTTTGCAGAAGTATATGTGTTTATTCAAGACTCAGAGACTCAGCTGGCATGATGTTATTGGTAAACTGAGACCTATTCACAGGCTATTTAGGAGCATGCACCACCTGAAAATAGACATTGTAAATGTCTGAAATTCAATAAAAATAGATCTTAATCTTAGAATTTATTTTGTAGGTAAAACAGATTCTGTTTGTGCATTGTGCTGCCTGCTGCACATAGGTCCTAGAAATATACAACTGGCAATTGTTCCAAGGAATTACATCACAGAGGGCATCATCGTAGCAATTCCCATACTTTAACAAGATTGCTGGACATGATACACTGGAGAATCCCTCTGCTGGATGATTCATTGTATTCCCTGGCATACATACCAAACTATGCAGTGGGACAATGATCATTAAATGATGACCTGGAGAAAGTGAATAAATTGGAAAGGTTTAACATTTTATTCTGGAAGCATATCTGTTACATGGTTAAGCAGAAATTAGTTATCCCAGGCAAAGTGAAGTTGCAAACGCATTGAGAATGAAGTTTCTAAAATTCATTGATCAAATGCCCAAAGTTATGCTTTTAGTCCAAATGACTTAATTAAATATAGGGCTTAAGCATTCATCCTCTAGTTAGATCATGTCATTTTAAGCAGGCAAACCAATAATTTAGATTTGTTGGCGGTATCTTGTGCTACTTTATTTGTAAATTAATATTCATCGCTTTTGACACAGTTTGTCCTCAGTTTTGCATCAAAGTGTTAAGGTTAATTGCCCCTCAAATGGTCTTCTCATTCTAAGGGAGTTACCTGGCCAGTCCATGATGGGTTTTAGGTCTGCTATTATGACAATGGGAATCTTGGAGGAGGGTTATAGCTGCTAAAGTGATGCAGATTCTAGTGGATGATTGGGAGTAGCTGGGTCTACCTCCAAAGGTCTGTTTATGATGGAGTGACAGGATACACTATCAGGCAATAGTGGGAAAGTCTATATTCTACATTAACTCTATTGTTTACTTTTGGTAAGCTACTTCATTATCCCAGTCTTCAGGGTCTTCTTCACTTGTCAAATTAGGTGGTTGAAAGATGGTAAAGTTCCTTTTAGCGCCAGTCTTCTATTATTAGGAATTAGCATGCAGTATCGTGCATTGAACCTGGACTGGCGACTCGTTTCATATATGATATTATACATGTTTCAATGCCATTCTCCCAAATCATCCCACCCTCTCCCTCTCCCACAGAGTCCAAAAAGGAGGAGGGTTCAGGATGGGGAACACGTGTATAACCTGTGGCGGATTCATGTTGATATGTGGCAAAACCAATACAATATTATAAAGTTAAAAAAAAAATTATAGCCAACCCAAGTTTTACCTTAAAAAAAATTGTGTTTCTCATTTTAAGGGGGGAAAAAAAGGCACATTCAGTGCTCCAAGTGTTCCTAGTTAGTAAGCATACTTTACATTTTTGTTTACTGGCAATGCTCATATCTTTGATAATGGTAAAAAATAATCACCTCTAAATTAAATGACTCTATAATTTCAAAAAAAAAGGAATTAGCATGGATACTACATAGTTGATATACAACTCTGTTTCTTCCTTTTTCTGCGAACGCTGCTAGGTTAAAGATTATTTAGTTTTACGTTAAGTGGCTATATGACTGAGTATCACTTTCAGACCAGGATAGTTAAGAAGCAGGTCTAACTTTTGGGCCCTCTTCCCACTTCTGCTGGTGAACACAGATCAAGAAATGGCAGATCACAAGGTGGAGGTAACGTGGGTCTCTCAATCACCATTAAGGGGGAAGAGTTACTCTTTGATCAAGAATGCCCCCTTTTGGAATTAATATGAATTAGAAGAAATTGAGATTTTAATTGTTTATCTATGTTATTAATGTAATTAATAGTTTGCAGCTGCTAAGTCTCTTCAGTTGTGTCTGACTCTGTGCGACCCCATAGATGGCAGCACACCAGGCTCCTCTGTCCCTGGGATTCTCCTGGCAAGAACACTGGAGTGGGCTACCGTTTCCTTCTCCAATGCATGAAAGTAAAAAGTGAAAATGAAGTTGCTCAGTAGTGTCTGACTCTTCGAGACTCCATGGACTGCAGCCTACCAGGCTCCTCCGTCCATGGGATTTTCCAGGCAAGAGTACTGGAGTGGGGCGCCATTGCCTTCTCCAAACTAATAGTTTGGGAATATCTAAAATTATAAAACAATATGCCAATTGAAAGTCTTCTCTGTTTTACCTTTCCTTATAGAAAATCCTAATGATTCCACCAAAAAAGTGTTAGAAATAATAAAAAGAATTGAATAAAGTTGCAGGATACAGAATCAACATACAGAAATAGTTGTATTTCTATATGCAATTATAACAATAAACCATTTGAAAGAAATAAAGGAAACTGTCTAGATATTCATATCCTTTATGGGGAAACATTGCAACTATTGAATAGATAGAGTTTTGGAAACATAATCTTTGATGACACTAAGGAAACAAATTCAATTTTTTTTTTTAGAGCTACCTTCTCTAAAATATTTAACAGATTGCCTGAAAACCATCCAGGATGTTAGAAGGACATCTAGCTAACCTAAATGATGGAATTGCCATTTAGAAAAATAAAAATTGGATGCCCTGGAAATAAAAACAGTTTTGTTAAAGATATTGAGTGAGATGGAGAGAAAAAGTATTTTACCTATTTTAATTAGTTCCTGAAACATCAAACAGGGGAAGCAAAATGGTGGCATTATTGGTTACCTGGACTAGAAGGATTAGTGAATATTTTGTTTTAATTATAATACCCTAACTTCAAAATGAGGAAACTGCAGTAAAGATGAAATAACATATTCACATACCATAATTAGTGGCAGTATTAGAATTATAGTCCTATGTACTATTGACCAGGTTAGGGGGTGAGACCATATCTGGCAGGCTTGTCCCCCATCTCACAGCTCGAGATTTCTATCCTAACTTTACCTCTGCTGCTGCTGCTGATGATAATACAGATATAAAACTCATATAACATTTATATAGCATGCATGCTAAGTTGCTTCAGTCATTTCCAACTCTTTGCAACCCCATGAATTGTGGCCCAACAAGCTCCTCTGTCCATGGGATTCACCAGGCAAGAATACTGGAGTGGATTACCATGCCCTTCTCCATAACATTTATATGGAGCCAGACACAATTTTATATGTTTTATAGGTATTAATTCTTTCCCACAACAACTGAGGACTCATAGATCTTACCTTCCAGAATTCAGAGCCCTGGGTAGTCGTAGTCTGTTGATATATGACGGTATATCACTTCTAAGATTAGGTTTTAGAAGACACTGAGGATTCTGTCTTGGGTGCACGCTCTTATGCTCTGTCTCTCTTGGATTATTCACCCAACTGCCATGTCATAAGCAGCTCTACAGGGAAGGCCAAGTGATGAGGAAGTGAAACCTCTTGCCAATAGCTATCTGAGTGAGTTTAGAAGATCTGAAGGCCCCAGGTGAGCCTTCAGGTGACTGCAGCCTCATCAGTAATTTGTTGAAACTTCATGAGATATCATGAGCTAGAACCAGATAGCTAACCTGCTCAGAGATTCCTGCATTGCATTTAGGCTACTATTCCCAGCTGTATTAACACCAGATTGTTATTGTTGTTGCTGATGACAACATTCATTGTTTCTAGTTTCTGTGAATAATGGTTTTTTAAGGCTGCAGT
Organism: Bos indicus; assembly: GCF_029378745.1. NCBI lineage: Eukaryota > Metazoa > Chordata > Mammalia > Artiodactyla > Bovidae > Bos > Bos indicus. The sequence goes on along the minus strand of NC_091760.1, from coordinate 92,826,738 downwards.
TTAGAGTCTGTCCCAAATGTAAAGAAGATTTGCAATTGCTTGGTTATTTCAAAGTAGGAAAGTCTAAGAAGTAGACCAGAGATAATTGAAGCAGAAGAGTTTTACTGTATGTCATTGATGCACAGAAGTTAAGAAAAGGTGAAAGAGTGGGATGCGTTAGCTGAGAAGAAGGGTGCTGAGAATGGGCCCTTATCTCAGACAGATAATTGCCTTTTGTCTGTTAAACTGGGATCTGAAAGCTGTTTCCTTGGTTACAGGGGATTTGATGCTCAATAGTCAAAAGTAAAATGATTTCAAGAGTGTTTGTTTCATAGCTGACTGGGCCAAGAGAAAATATCAGCTTTCCTTGGCCTAATATATTCTCTTTATATGACTCTGGTGATGTCAAGCTTAACATATTATCTGGCTTGAATCACTGATACTCAACAGCTGAAGATATTGGAAAATGTGGTATGTTTCATGTGACCTAAATATAAAAAAGATTCAAAATGAATGACTTTGAGAAACAATTCATGGGGTACATTTATAGGATTAATATAAATACTTCAGTCACATTATACCTATGAGAGTTTCAAAAAGATATTTAAGAATTTGTATCAAGGACACTGACATTAAAAGATAAGAACTTCATAGTTGGGCTGACTGTTAAATCTAAATAGAAAAATGGGACAAATTAGAAAAACATTGAAACAGTATTGCAGATTGGATGCATCTTTAATCCTGGTGGGACAGACCTCACCGTTACTGTACCGTAGTAGGTGGATTATACCCCTGAGAAGTCTTCCTGGACTCCCTTGGCAGTTAGTTGATCTGTCAGCTTTATCCTCATGTACATGCCCATAGACTTTCTCATAGTTTTGTGATCATTGTTTTCATGTCTGTCTCTGACCATTCCTGTCATGATACTTTTAGCTGGTGAGAACCAAGTATTATTTATCTCTATATCACACTATGTGTACATAACTTGGCATGTATTAGGACCATAACAAAATGTTAAGAGAATTGAAAAAAAACTTAAAATGATAGTACTTAGAAAACATAGTGATTCATACATTTTTATTACAAGTATACATTGCTCCTACTAGAGACTTAAGTTTGGCAGAACTCTACAATGCCATTTTTTTTCCATTTTTAAATGAAGAAGATATATTGTATTTTCTAACAATGTAAATACTTTTAAAGGTCAAACATTATAAGGAGCTTAAACATGGAATCTGCCATAATAATTTGATTCTATGTGCTATTTTGCATATTATTACAAAAATCTACCTTTATGAGATTTAAGTAGAATCTAAAATAGATATTTATTTATACTTTTCAGGGCGTTTTAAATGATTCCACCCATTCTTTCTTCACTTGTGCAAATTTCTAGTGTGCCTGTTATGTTCCTGGCACTATTCTAAGCTCAGAATCTTCAAAACCTAATACCTGGTATAAAAACCTTCATGTAGTCAGAGAGCTCACATTTCAGTGATGGGAGATATAAAATGAAATTAAGCAGAATATCAAGAGTTCTTCTTTAGACATGCTTAATTTAAGAAGCCTACTAAACACACAGAAATATTGAGAATGAAATATGTATATCCAGAGTTTAGGGGAGGGATCAGGGCTGGAGATAAAGAATTAGTATATAGAAAAATCATGATATGTAAAGATTTGGTTATGGATATTTTGTCTAGGGAGACTGTGTCAATTATAAAGAAAGAAGGAGAGAAAGATAGGAAGGAAGGAAAGAAAGAAAAGAAAAAGAGATCAGAACAGTACATGGATGCTTCAATATTAGATGTCTGGCAAAACAGGATAATCTTTCCAAAAGACCATGAGGCATATGATGCCAAGAAACCAAAAAGGGTGAAGATGGGAAGTATTTTAATAACATGAGGGTAGCTTGTGCTATGAAAAGTAGAGAGGACATGGACAGAAAATTAACCATTGGATTTTACAAGATGATGGACCTCAGTGACCTATATATTCTACTGCTATTTGTGATAATAATGGTAATACCACTCTTAATAGCAAACTCCACATAGCACTAAGGCCCAGATACTGTTCTAAGTGCTTAACAGGTTTTGTGTGATTTAATTTATAATTAATATAAGAACCATTTTATTGGAGTGATAATGGAAAGTATGTAATTGGGTTGGATTGAAACAAGAATGAAAATAGTTATATTAATTATCGGTTGCTATGTTAAATATATGTGTGTGTGTGTGTGTGTGTGTGTGTGTGTATATATATATATATATATATCCCAAAACAGCAGCTTAAAAAACAGCAAACATTATCTCATCATTTTTACAAATTAGGAATTCAGAAGTATTTTGTTGGTTGGTTCTGCCTCCAAGTCTCATGAAGTAGCAGTTAGTTGTTGGGTGGGGCTGCCGTGGGCCTGAAAGATTCTGCTGCAAAATGACTCAGTTATAAAGCTGCCAGCTGGAGGCCTCAGGTCCTCAGTGGCTGTTCTCAGGAGGCAAAGCCTTTCCACAGGGCATGTCCCCAAAGGGCAGCAGGTTTGCCCATAGAAGAAGAGATCAAATGAGGAGAAAGTTGTGCTACTTTTTGTGACTTATTCTCAAAAGTTACATCACATCACTTCTGTTGTTTCTGTATCAAAAGGAAGTTCCTAACAAAAATTTCTGCTCTACCTTTTAAAGCAAATGTCAAAGACTGTGTAAATATATTTTAAATCATTACTTCAGTGGTAAAGGAGTGAGGACTCCAGATATATGCAAGTACTTTGAAAATCTTCTTCTGAAAAGGGTAGAAGAGAGATGTGATATTAACTGGAATGAAATGTGGAATGAAAGGGGTGTGTGTTTCTGTGTGTGTGTGTGTGTGTGCATGCTCATTTGTGTTTGTCTCTTTTTGATCCCATGAACTATAGCCCACCAGACTCTTCTGTGCATGGAATTTTCTAGGCAAGAATGCTGAAGTCGTTTGCCATCTCCTACTGCAGGGAATCTTCCCAATTCAGGGATCAAATTCACATCTCTGGCATCTCCTGCATTGGCAGGTGGATTCTTTACCACTGCACCATCTGTGAAACTCAAAAAAGGAGAGTACTTCAGATTTAAGAAAGGAAGTGAGTTGTGGGTTGGCTTGGAGAGAAGGAAATGAATTCACTATGGAAGGTATAATAGTACTGTCTGGCTTTTGCAAGTGCCCATTTGAGATTCATGATCATAAATATAAGTGAGTCCAGTCAGCACATTTGTGGGATTATGACTATTTTAGGCCAGATTACCACATGTCTGAATGATTATCATAGTTGTCCAAATGGTTCTCTTTCATCCAGGTTTCTTTCCCCAGCTAGTACCACATCAATCTCCTCAAAATAATTTTCTGCATAAGTTAATCTCTAGGCCAACACCTTCATTGTTTCTTCTTGATCTTGAAAGTCAAATGCTTAGAATTTGATCCCTAGGTCTGTCATCAAATAGCCTTAGATTGTGTCTCCAACCACAGCAAACCATTAAATATTTTCCATTAGATAGTTACCATTTTGCATTTTAATGATTTTTTTTTTTTGTATTTTAGATTGGTTACTCTGGCAATTGTATGGAAATTTTTTGGAATAGGGCATTACCAGTTTCAGGAAGCCCAGCAAGGTGGTCATCGTGAAATGTAATGATGACCTCAGTTAAAGCATTAGTGGTGACAAGAAAGATGAGTTTCAACAAAGGATGAGAGATAATTAAAGACGTAAAATGACTTGGACATAGGGATAAAGTGATAGGGAGGTGTCTAAAATCACAAATAGAGTTTGATTTTTTACTTACATGATGGTATAGATGGTAGTAACATTCAATGAGAAACTTGATTTAAAAGGGAGAAGCAGGATGAAGAGAAATATTAGTTCAGTTTAAAACATATATATATATAAACTTGAGACACTTAAGTTACAGATGTATATAGATGTCCTATAAGCCTCAGGAAGAAATAAGTCTAAAATTTTAGAGTGAGTTCAGGAAGACAGATCATAATTTGAGAATCATTAGCAATGAAGATTTAAACATAAAGAGATTTCCAAGAAGAATAAAAAGAAACAGTCATAGGGGAAGGAGAAATAAAATAATTAGTTGTCAAAGGGAATAGAAAGAGCTTTTAAAATCCACTCATATTTATATTTAAAAGGAACTGGAACAAGTTAGAAATATTGATTCTTAATCATGATCATTTGTTAGTATCATCTGAGGACCTTTTTTTAAAAAAGCAATATCAGGGTCACATATGTGATCAGTTAAATCAGAATACCTAAGCAGTGGGAGGTAGAGATCATTCCCTTTTTGAAGCTTCCTGATGATTCTCATGCACATTAACTGAAGAGATCTACAGAGGTAGAGTGATTTGGCTGTCTTTATGTTTCACATATTATATGCAATAGGATGAGCATAAATGGTGTAAGATTAAGTTTCATGTGGCAATAAAACAGTACTATAGGAAATATGAGCTAGTGAATCTGAGCTAGCTTTATGTAGTATATTGGGAGAGAAAAAAAAATTCTTTTTAGAAATTTCTTTTAATTCTGCATGTACTCTTCTTTTGCAATTTATCTTTGCTGCTCTTCTGTCAAGAGGTACAGTTTATTTCTCTACCTCCAATAATTTGATCTGGCCTTGTGACTAGCTTTGTCTAATAGATTATGATAGTAATATTTCAGAAGTTCGGGGCCCAGGACACAAGAGAACGTGTAGCTTTGTTTCTCATTTTCTTGTCTTTCTGAGACCTCACTAAGAAGTCAGGCTACTCTGCAAAGAGAGAAAGGCCAAGTGGAGAGAAAGACCCTTCCAATAGCCAGTGCCATCCCCCAGACTTGTGAAGGGAATCATTTGGGGCAATCCAGCCCCAGTGAAACTACCTAATGACTGCAGACACACCAGTGCCCCCAGGCAAGATAAGCAGAAGAACCTCCCTTCTTTGCACGACCAAATTGTCACCTACAAAGTCATGAATAAAATAATTGTAAAAGCCACCAAGTTTTGAGAGGCTTGTTAGGCAGCCTAGATAACTCATACAGTATATAAGAAACAATTGTCAATCCTTAGATGTAAATGGCCAACCAGTTGGTTATAAATTCTTTCATGAATTTATATTGATATACTTTTGATATTTTGATATTTTCTGAACAATGGATTTTTTAATCTCCTCTGAAAACCCAAACCTTATTTTAAAGCTGTATATGAAACCTTGGAGTGTTTTTAGACTGCTATGTAGAACTCTTAATTCTTTTATTCTGACGCATTTGTCTCATGATTTATTCTCCCAAATTTATTTCCCTCCTCTCTCTGTGTAAATGTAAATAAATGAAGGTGGCCCAAGATTGTTATTCTTGATGCTGCTGTTATTGCCACAACTGTTACAGTACCATAAACAACAAACTTTATTGATATTTTACTATTTGTCAGAAGTTCTCCCATGAGCTTGGTCTTCAGTCTCTAATTTTATTTTAACAGTCTGTGACCTGGGCCCTATTATATCCTATTTTACAGATGAGGAAACTGAGGCTCAGAGAGGATAAAGTAACTTGCTCAAGGCCACACAACTAGTGAGGGCTGGAAAGTGACTTGACACAGGTTTGACTGATGCACAGTCTATTTTCCTAGTAATAGTCACTTAGTTCTACATTCAAAGCACTTTTATGACATGCTCCCCAAATTTCCGTTTGTGAATTTGTGGCAAGACAGAATTTTTTCCCTTTATCATGTAGGAAAAGAAAATTAATATTCTTTGAAGACTTGCTGTTGTATCAGGCATTTTCATATATATATATATATATATATATATATATATATATATATCACACAGTCCTCACAGTCATCCTACATACCATCTTTACTTTTGTGGTGCAGAAAACAGGGAGACAAATAATTTCCCAAAGGTCATACAACCTTGGAACTGGTAAAGCTAGACCATAACACAAGTCTGTTTTGCTACTTGGCCTTTTTCTTTGAATTTATATCAAGTTATAAACTCCATTGTATTTCACAGAGTCCTAGTTCTTCATCACAGAATAAATTGCTAGGAACTATTACCTCTTTTGGGCTTCCCTGGTGGCTCAGAGGTTAAAGCATCTGCCTGGAATGCGGGAGACCTGGGTTTGATCCCTGGGTTGGGAAGATCCCCTGGAGAAGGAAATGGGAACCTACTCCAGGATTCTTGCCTGGAGAATCCCATGGAGGGAGGAGCCTGGTAGGCTATAGTCCATGGGGTCGCAAAGAGTCGGACACAACTGAGCGACTTTGCTTTCACTTTCATAAACTCCACTGTATTTCAGAGTCCTAGTACTTCATCACAGAATAAATTGCTAGAAACTATTACCTCTTTTAGGCTCCCCTCCCAAATGTCATTTTCTCAGGAAGGGCTTTCCTAATCTCTCATATTAGCTGAGTTTCCCCTGTTCCATACTACCAAGGCACTGTCCATGCTTTATGCAACACTTGTTATATTTATAACTGTTTTATTTATAACTTGTTATATTTATAACTGTTTCCATTTCTGTCTCTTTCACTAAACAAGAATCTCCATGAAGATGGGGACATTTTGTCTCTGGCACTATTAAAACCCAGACCTAGCACAGAGTCTGGTGCAGAGCAGTCATTCAATAAACATTTTGTGAATTAATTTTTGAGATTTTAGACTATAGACAGGCCTGGATAAATGACATTTGTGTGTTTAAATTGGTTGTAACAAGATTCCATAAGTACAATAAGAAACTTTTCTTGATAATAAGAGCAGAATAAATGCAGTTTTGAGATGGGACAATACTTTCATGATGTAAAGGCCATGTTAATGTGAAATTCTTTCTGCTTCATTAAAAGCCTGTCATGGTGTTCTCAGAAATAGCCTTGACAGCTTTTTGCTTGCTGTGCTGTCAAAGTGTACGTCTTAGGCCACTGTGCTAAGGAGTCTAGCATTGACTACAGGTTTGTTTCCATGGACACCTATCAGGAGAAGAAGACAGAAAATAAACTAGACTGAAACATAAGGCAATATCATATTGAAGTTTTAATAGAGGCAGAATTAATATAAAAATAGCTCACCCATTCCAATCATAAAGATAAGTCAGATATTAAAGTGATAAAAATAAATTTGTTATTTTATCTTTGCTTTTTATCATTTTAAACTTTTTGTAAAGTAGCAATATTTAAACAAATAATTAGGCAAGATGTATGCTCTTAATGTTTTAATTGTTAATTCTGATGACTACAAAGATGAATAATTTCTCTTTTAGAGGAGATAACCCTCAAACAGATAACTTGGAACCAGGTAGAGAAAAAATATGGTTGGTTTTATTATTCAATTTCATATTGGAATGTTAACACTGCATAAAGCCAATCATAAGACCACATTTTAATACACATAGAAATAATTATTCAAATAAATACATAAATGTGAAAAATATAATCTATGTAAATCTATGGAAATGGATAGTTACAGTGAATTAGTATACAGCATGACTGAGTGGATTGCTCAGGGTTTCATTAAATAAAAAAGACTAAAGACCTGGATTAGCAAGAAAAAGCTTTTTTGCTCTATTTCAGTTGCTTTAGGTTGTTAATCTGGTCCAAGATGATCAACTTCTCATTAATCATAATAATTAGGGGTAGATTTACTGAGCATTAATGTAATTTTCAATCATGCTAATAGTTGTGCAATCCTCTGTTCATTAATATAAATGAGGTAAATTAGAACCATGACATTATAAAGAAGAGGCAGAAGCTGTGGGAACTTTCATGGATCTTCCCTAAACCCCATTAATTTAATTGTAATATGTCGTTCCTCAATACTTATTTTCATTCTCTTTATTTTCCATTGCTAATGGTTCTTCAGATTGGTTAATGAGCATACTAACCTCTTAATTAAAGTGACTGCCATAGTGTGGTCTAAATCATACGTACTTATCTTGTCTCATTACCTTTAACCCTTTCACACACGTTCAGTCAACAGGCATTTGTGGAATAGTCACTCATGCAATTTGGAATTGAGTACATAAATGTAATACAAAAGAAATAAGAAGCATCCCACCATTCAGGAGGTCACAGTCTAGAAGACATTGAGATTGGATTGATATCATTATTGAAAATATAATAGCAGGTCCAAAATAAAAATTTCTCTTTATGGCATGCTTAAACTTTTTGTGTATATCCAAAGATGTCTAAATTAACTATTTTCTTCATCTCTCATTTTGTTTAGAAAGCCCCAGAGAGGCCTTTCCTGAAACACGGCCTAAACTGGGTCCTCATTTTATGGTCTTTATCTCAGCTTTTATGTTTTTCCTCATAGCACTTAACAGATTTGTGTGTATGTGTGATTATTTATTTACTTTTTCTTACTGTAGTTCATAAGCAAATCAAGGGCAGGAACCACAACTGTATCCTCAGATTCTATCACATTTTCTGGTACACTGTGATGCCCAATTAATATTTATTGGTGAATAAATGAGTGCATTTATGGTGCTTATTCACAGAGTTAATCATAAAGACACTTGCTTGATTTTAGAATCTAGAATATGACCAAATGTCCTTTTGCAGAAAAGAAAATCTTGGATTGGGTCTTAAAAGTTTTTTCCATTTTAGCAATAGAGTCATCTTCATTGGGAGAATTTATTTTTTTTAATCCATTGACTGGAGAACCAAACCTCACCAAATTGGAGGAAATAAATCTCTAGACCAGAAGACTATTTGTCTCCAACTTTGTTAGTTATATGGACTTGCAGTGCCTGATCTCATTCAATCATTGATCAGATAACCCGCTTTCTTTGTTTTGGGCATTAAAAATTACTCCAGGGATGTCATATATGGCAAGGTCCTTTGGGTTCTTTCTGTTTGTTTGTTTTTTGAACAAACCAGGCAGCATGTGGTTTCCTAGTTCTCCCACTAAGGATCAAACCCAAGCCCCCTACAATGGAAGCATAGAGTATCAACCACTGGACCACTGGGAAGTCCTACAAGGTCTTTTTTAAAAAAAGAACTTAATCTAGTTGGAGAATCTGTAGTATGAGGCACTCAAGCAACTTGTAAATGGCAGAACTGGGATTTGAACTTATTGCAGAGGACTAACGTATGTGCTACTTCCACTAAAATACAGCCATTACAAACAAGTTTGGACTTCACTAAAAACAACAGTAAAAGAATCTGTAAACAATCAGTAAAGAATCTGCCTACCAATGCAGGAGATGCAAGAGATGCAGGTTCAGTTCCTAGGTTGGGAAGATGACCTGGAGAAGGAACTGGCAATGTAGTCCGGTATCCTTAGCTAGAAAATTCCATGGACAGAGCCTGGAAGGCTACAGTCCAAGGGGTCACACAAAGTCAGAAATGACTGAGAGACTGGACACACACACACACACACACACACAATAGTAGCAACATTATGGTTCTGGCACAGTTTAAGTATAGAAGATATATATTCAGCATTTGTCACTGTTTAATGTGGCAAGAAAATAGGGGATGAATTTGAGAGGCAAGAGAGGGGGATAGAATGAATACCAGGAGGCTAGTTAAGAAACCATTTGTTTACAAAGTTATGTTAGTTTCAAGTGTGAAGCAAAGTGATTCAGTCATACATATACATATATGTATACATATCTTTTTCAGATTATTTTCCCATATACGTTTATCAAAAAGTATTGAGTATAGCTCCCTGTGCTATACACAATTAGGTCCATGTTGTTTATCTATTTTATATATAGTAGTGTATGTGTGTTACTCTCAAATTTCTAATTTATCCCTCCCCCTCAGCCTTTCTCCTTTGGTAAGGATAAGTTTGTTTTCTAAGTATGTGAGTATGTTTCCATTTTGTAAATAAGTTTATTTGTATCATTTTTTTAGATTCCACATATAAGTGATATCATATATTTGTCTTTCTCTGTAAATCAGCTATGCTTCAATGAAAAAAAAAATGACTGTATTAAAAAATGAGAAACCATTGCTTACTCTGGCAAAAGTAATAGCACTGAAAATGAAGGGAAAAGGAAAAGAATGGATTTCCAATGAAAGGGAGAAACTCTAGGTTTCAGCGATGGAGAAATGTGGGAGTAAGCAGAGATGTGGGTGAGAGAAAGGATGGGGTTAAATAAGATCTCCTATTTGTAGTTAGTTACCTGGGTGGATGATGCTGATTATCACTGAAGTAAAGAATATGTCCCGAGAAACAGGCTGAAGAAAGAGAAAAAAAAAATCAGGCTTTTCTTTTTGAATAGTGTAGGGGCAGACTGAAAGGGGTGCTGAGAGCTTCTTGAGATGTGATGGGCGTGTTTCTGCTGTCCTGTAGTTGCTGTTGTTTGCTACCCCTGCCACTGCTGCTGCTGCTGCTGCTGGTCCTCCTACTCTTGAATACTTTTTCTCAGCTATGTATTGAAATAGGTCTCTCAATGTACATTTTCTCCATGTCTTCACAACAAACTTATGAGATAAATGTTCATCTTTATTTTATACTGAGTAAACTGGCAACCCACTCCAGTATTCTTGCCAGGAGAATCCCAGGGATGGAGGAGCCTGGTGGGCTGCCGTCTATGGGGTCGCACAGAGTTGGACACGACTGAAGAGGCTTAGCAGCAGCAGCAGCAAACTAGTAATTAAGCATTACTGAGTGTCACAAAATTAATGAATGTCAGAGCAGGAGGTTCAACCTGACTCCAATGCTGATGCGCCTTCCAGTGGCTTCCATCTACTCTATTTCAAACTATTTGTGTTTGAAGTACCTGACGGATATCTGGGTTTGCTAATTTGTGAAGTGTGGATAATAACAAGTGGCTAAACACATGTGAAAGTGTGAAACGAAGCTATGCTAGCTAGTGTGAAATATTATTAATGTTATTGAAAAGCTCCTAATTTCAGTGTCATTCAATATAATTAATTTCTAGAAAATAATTCGATTCAACTGTGGATTACTAAGTGGTTTGCAATACCAGGCAAAAATTTGGGGAATGTTTAATTTATCCTCTATTTAGTAACTCCAGTAGGGAGAGGATTGATATGACAGACTTTTAAAAGATGAAGCTGGAAAGAACTTTAGAGGTTATTTAATAAAGGGGTTTATATGAAAAAAAACAAACAAAACAAGAGATCTGAGCTGAAGTTGCAACTGATGACCCTTAAGTTGTATCCAGAGTGACATGTTTTTCTCTCACCTAGCATCAGCATCTGTGTCCTAACCATGAGCTCCACAGTTAGCTGCAGTCCCCACCACTCCCTATTGTTTAATCCCAGACAGTTTTCACTCATTCACCTGCCTCCCCATAATGCTTGTGTTTGTGACAGGTTATTTAGATATTTGTTTTATACTATAAATTAATTCTACAGGGAAAAATAGAATGTGCAGTTCAAGATTCATTGTCTTTTGGGGTGTTAAACTTACCATTGAATTTTTTGTTTAAGGAAGAGTCCGTTAATCTGCTAGAAATGCCATAACAAAATAATACAGACTGGGGGACGTAAAGAACATGAATTTGTTATCTTACGGTTTGGAGACTGGAAGTCTTAAGATCAAGGGTTTGGCAAGTCTGGTTTCTTCTAAGTCTCTAGATGCAGGTGGTTGTCTTAGGGAGTCCTCTTTGGCTTTTCTCTATTTGTGCATCACTGGTGTCTCTATCTCTTCCTATAAGGACTCCAGTCATTGGATTAGGTCCCACTCATCGGAATTCATTTGAGCTTAATTACCTCTTTAAAAGCCCTATTTCCAAATACAGTTATACTCAAAGATACTGGAAGCTAAGACTTGAGCAACTGAGTTTGGAGGAGGGCACAATACCATCCATAGCAAATAGTTTCTATTGAATGAATAAAGGAATGTTGTTTTAAAATGGTTGAGACTGTATCTTCCTTAGACAGCCGATTTGCCCTGTTTTTTAATCTTTGTTATTGCACCATTTTATATTTCTGTAATCTACATACTTGTATTATCTTCATTACAAGGTTGTTCATATCTTAAGAGCACAAATTATAGCTCTATGTCCATTACAGAATACATCTTGAAGAAGTAATTAGTTAATTAAAAAATAAAAGGAACACTTTCAATCTCAATTTCACATTCCCAGGTCAGTTTTAATTCTACTTCAGCATGAAAGAAAAGTCAACTAAACAACTATTTTAGGAGGAAGGATTAAGATTATTTGAAAATACTTAAATAAAACTAACTTTATAGTTTAGTCAGTCTTATTAAAATTAAAGGTAATATCTGATTTCAATGAGTTACATGTGTTTATATCAAGCTTATTTTTAGATTGTTATTTTTAGATTAGATGAATGTTATATTAGTTTTAATTGATATTTCTTATTAAAATATCTCTAAATTTTAAAAGTTTATTTCATGTAATTATGTTTGTAAGAAAAACTGTTAACATACACCTTTTGGCCTAAAGAACTTATTTCAGGTTTGATTTTGCATTTACAAAATCTAAATAGGAGTGAGATAACCGTTAAGAAAATTGGACCACTCAGTTGATTTATCTGCAGTGACCCACATGAAAAAACATATAAAAAATATGTATGTATTCAAGTGACTCACAGTCGCTCAGTCATGTCTGATTCTTTGTGACCCCCATGGACTGTACAGTCCATGGAATTCTCCAGGCCAGAATACTTTTCCCTTCTCCAGGGGATCTTCCCAACTCAGGGATTGAACCCAGGTCTCCCACATTGCCGGTAGATTATTTACCTGCTGAGTCACAAGGGAAGCCCAGGTATGTACTAAGGCGCATTTAATTTGCCAGTGATGTAACTTTTTTACAGTTTTTGTCTAAATGAATCACAGAAAAGATAACAAAAATGTGGAAAAGGAGCTTTTTTAAAAACTGTATATTTGCTGAATCATTGCCTTAAGAGTATGTCAATGACTGCTGAATGACATGTCAAACCAAGGGATGTCAACCCATGTTCTTATTGATATTTTGCAGTATTATTTATAAAACAACTTCTGTGGCTCAGAGGTTAAAGTGTCTGCCTGTGATGAGGAAGACCTGGGTTTGATCCCTGGGTCAGGAAGATCCCCTGGAGAAGGAAATGGCAACCCAC